>NC_056747.1:933541250-933666250 GCF_019279795.1 Protopterus annectens | reverse complement strand
AATGCAAACATTAAAGAGGAGAGAGGACACCCCTGCCTAGTTCCTCTGCACAAGCAGAGATAATCAGAAAGGACCCCACATAGTTTAGATTTCGCCCCGATCCCTCATACATCTTCCTAATCAACCTTATAACTTTTTCAGGGAATACAAATGCTTCCATTGCTCTGTTTTTAAAGTCCCAGCTCACTCTGTCAATTGCTTTCTCAGCATCAAGACCTAACAACAATAGCGGTATTTTCTTATATTGTGCATCCCTCTGGAACATCACTGTTCTGGTAATGTTGTCAAATGTTTGCCACCCCCTCCACAAAATCACGTTGATCCATTTTTATCAATTTTGGCATCACTTTTGAATTTTTTTTTAGCCATTATAGACATAAACACTTTATAATCATGGTTTAGTATTGAAATGGGCCTATATGAAGCTGGATCTGATGGATCTTTGCCTTCTTTAGGTAGTACAGCTACCACCGCTTTCTTCCAGGATGCTGGTACTTCTCTTCCTTTTAAAATACTGTTAAACAAAACCTTCCAGATCTTTATCAGTTTTTCCCTCCTAGCTTCCATACCTCCACAGAAATACCATCTATTCCTGGGGACTTTCCTGTAGATTAGTTATACATCACCATTTTTATCTCATCTCCTACTATCCTAACTGTTAGTAATTGAGCCCCCTCTACCTCTAGCCTGGGCATATTTCATTCTTCATAAACATTTCCATTTGTACCTTTTCTTGATTTCCATATTTCTCTGCTTTATACAGACTTTCATAGAATTTTCAAAGTATTTCCGATACTTCTGCAAGATCCCTTGTTATCTTCCTTGTTATAGGCTCCCTAAGCTTGGTGACAGCTCTTTCTATTTTCTGTTGCCTGAGTCATTGTGCTAAAGGTTTTTGTGCTCCAGGGTTATTATCAAAAAACAGTTGCTTAGGAGCAATCTTTTTAAACTCTTGCATATCATTGAGGTAATCCCTTAGTTTCTATTTAGCATTCTGTAGTTGCTGTTCTTCCTGATCTGTGAAGTCCCCCCTATTTTACAGTGCTTTAACACTTGTCAGTCCCTCTAAGTAATTCTTGTTAGTTCTTAACTATATCTCCCTTTCTTTTATTTCCACCATATTTTTAAATTCCACTTTAATTTTATTGTATTCCCCAGCTATATTTTTAGAAGAAATTATCATCTCTAATAACTCCTGAATAATTTCCTCCACCCATTCCTTAAATTCCTCTCTTTTCAACAGATAGATGGTAAAGTGTCAGTGTCTCATTTTTATTTCATTACCCTGTGTTTTTATTTTGATTATTATTGATGCATGATCTGAAATAATTATTGGGTGCATATCAAGACTTTCAATTAAATGCACATTTCTGTGAAATATATATTCTGTCTAGCCTAGCCCAGTTTTTATATCTTGGAGGATAATATGTAAATTTGCTCCGAACTCCTAGTAATGGATTCACATCTTTCATGCCAAATGTTTTCATAAATTTATTTAAAACTCTTCCCACCTTTGTTATATTTTCCCTTCAGGACCCCCCAGACACATCTTCACTGTTGCAAATCAAATTCAAGTCCTCACCATAAGTAATATTCCTTGATGAAAGCTGATTATTTTTCCCAGCATTTTCTTAAGCTCCATTATAGCAGTTTTTGGTGGAATATAAATACATGGCAGCGTAATCCTTCTACCTTGCCAGTAGCCCCTTATTACTATAAATCTTCCATTATTGTATTTTATATTTCTTCCATTGCTATATTTTCTTCTCTTGCAATTAATATAAGTACTCCTCTCTTCCTTTACCCCAGATATTCTGCTGAATAATCATCTTGAAAACCTTTCTTTATCAAATTCACATGTTCAGTTCTTTCCAAGTGTATCTCCTGGAGCATAGCTACTTGCGCTCTACATTTTTTAATATAATTCACAACTCTTTCTTTTTTGTATTTATCTGTACCGTTTAAACACATTAGAGAAAGAATCATGTTCTTGAGGGATTATTCTTCCCACCATTTATGTATAACAGTTTTTTTGTTAAATGTATTGTTCCAGCTTTTGTATTCAATGCATGCACCATTTGGCAGGTTAATATTTCATACAATTGTTTCTTGTCATCTCCATTTGAGCCTATGTCACATCTTGAAGAATTTTTTTGGTTTATTGAAAACCCTCAAAAACACACACACACACACACACACACACACACACACACACACACACACACACACACACACACACACACACAGACACACACACACATACACACACCATACCCTGTAAAACTTAATAATAACACACAAAATTATCTACATAATAAGAACAAAGTTCTAAAATGATAGCCAACCCACAGGCTGGAGACACCCAAAAAGAAAGGTCATTCATGCTAAGACACATGATATAGCCTATGATTTCTGATTTTTATCTTATCTTTATAGCCCTCCCAGCTAAGAAAACACTTGAATGCTTTCAGTAAACATTTTCTCCAAACAATTTATCTTTATCAGATTGTCTCCTGGTGACATGCAAACCAGAAATAAACTGCTAAGGATACTTTGTTTAACAGAAAAAAAGCCTTATAATATTCAATATTCTTTTCCATTTACATGTTTTGTAATATAGTTGTTGCTGGATAAATCCTAGGGTTAACCCAATCATTTGCCTATGCAAGCATAAGAAAAAGCACACTATTTTTTCTTTTGCCGTGCTTTCTCAGCTGGACCCTTCCTTTCTCTTTTTTTCTTACATTGCAGTGCCTATATTTCTTAAAAACTGAACAGAAGGGAAACAAAAAGAAAAAAAACAAAGCAAAAGCACCTGTTTATTTTAATACCCCCTTACATTAAAAAAATAATTGAAAAAGCTTTACTTCATAGCTTGCAAAGAAAATCATGCAATATTTAAACATTACCATTTTACTTACAGTTAACTTTCTCCCTTCTCCTTCCATCTCCAAGTAGTTCTCTAAAACTTAATGACATAATGTAGGGCATATGCTTTAGAGTCCCCTACAAATTTGACAAAGTCCACAAAAAGCCAATATTTCCAAGTCCTCTTGTTCTGCTATGTTTCACAAGTATAATTAAAAAAGCCAATATTTCCAAGTCCTCTTGTTCTGCTATGTTTCACAAGTATAATTATTGCTTTGTAATCCCACATTTGTTTGTTTACAGGTAGCTGATTTTATTATCCAAACATTAATAACATAAAGTAGGGTATAAGCTTTAAAGTTCCCCACAAGTTTAACAAATTCCACAGAAGTTCAATATTTTCAGAGTTTCCTGTTCTGTCATGTTTCACAAGTATAATTATTGTTCTATCATCCCAGAGTTGTCGATTTCCAAGTTACTAGCTATAATCTTGTTTGTCTCCATCTTTGAAATCCTGTCTCTGTTTCATTTCCAATGTATCCCAGATTATTCTATTCAATTCTTATGTTTCCTTCCTTCTCTCAGGCAATTGAAACAGTGGAAAAGATTTTACGGGCTCAATCTTTCTGTAGTCCTTAGCACAAGGAGAACATGAAGCAGAACCTCCTTCTGATTCACAGCTCATAATTTTTTGGACAAACTTTTGTATTTCCTTCTTAGCATGCACTTCACCAAAAAATGATTTTGCCCCTCCAGGGAAAAAACACTTTGAAGATGGCTGAGTACAGCAGTTAGAATCTCACTCCTGCTTTTTGCCATTCCTTAAATAATGGAATATATTTACTCCTCCTCTGCCTGGTGTACACTGAGTAATCATTCTCCACAAACACTTTATTATCTCCCACTTTTAGCACTTTATCTTTCTGCCACAGTTTTGTCAAAATCAGCTCCTTCTGTTGATGACTGCATTTTTACTATTAAAGATCTACGTTGTTTTTTAGTAACCAGATTTGGAACACACACACAATATGCCCTTTCGATTGACAGTTCCTGTTATGGAATACCAGCCCAGTTGCTTATTTGTGCTTTCATAAAATGAATACAGTCTGTTCCTTTCAACTTCTTTGGTACAGCATAAAATCTCAGGTTTTCCCTCCGTGCGCCGTCCTCTAATTCTATTATTTTTTTAAATATCTCTTCTTATTCAGTCTCATATTCAGCCAGCCTTTTTTTTTCATTTCAACCTCAGAGTTTTGCAGTTCTGTCATCTTATCTGAATATCTGTTTAAAGCTTATTCCATTTTTTTCCAGCTTTTTATTGTTTATAGTCATATACTCCATCAATGTTTCATTTATTTTATCCAAGTCTGTGTGCAGCTGCTTTATACTCTCCTCTAGGTTACTGAAAGTCATGTGTGGAACTTGTAGTGCTTCTTGCTGAACCACTGCATTACTCCTCTCAGTTTGTGTTTGTTTCTCACCTTTTGCAACTGATTTGCCTTCAGATCCTTTATATTTCTTTTTTCCTGGCATCCAGGCAGTGCACTTACCAACCAGTTACTGAAATTTACCCAGAAATTTAGGTTCACTGACCTTCTTTGCTAAGTTTCTGTTTTCAGATTGGGAGAGCCAGAATGAATCTATTACTCAATATGCAGCCATCTTGGAATCTCTTCAGGACCAGTAAGGAGACTGAGGTTTTCTGGAGCAGCATCATAACTCTGTCAAATCCCACACTTGGGACATGTTTGTACCATCCCAGGGGATGGAGTACAATGACATTTCCAGTGGATCATTAACTTGCTCTCATGCAGCTCAGTCAAAGCCCTTGAAGGCAGCACTCTACCATCTTCCCAGCCTAAGCTGGTGATCAACCTTTTTATGAATATTGTCTGGGTCATAGTCAACCTTTTGTTGTTTTTCTTTTTCAATGTTTAAGCCATGGCTCAGGCCCTATATTCACAAATGTTTGAATTTTATTTGCAGCCATACTTTTTATAACTAGTTTGCAATGAATCAGTTACTGTAAATATTATTAATTCAAGCTAGCAATATTGAAAGGTTACTCATTGCCTAAATCTTCTCAGTTGATTAAAATGGATATTTTCAAAATTAAGGCTTGTAAATGTGTTATTTTGTTTAATCCCTGTGTTAACTATAGAAGCTGGATTGATTACTATATAAGTTTAGCTGCACGTACACACCTAGGTCATTCATATTAGTTAATTTATTTATCCTTTTTAAAGTTTTTCCCTGCCAGTCAGGGCTAACCATGGTATTAGGGAGGCATTTTGGCCATAATGCCACCATGATTACACGCAGAAGGCTTGACCCTATGATTTCAGCATGCCTACAATCTAATTAAATTACTAAAGATCCATGAGACATGGTTAATGGTGGCAGCTCTGTAATGGGCCCAGTGGTGAGTAAGCCCCCCAGTCCTGCCCACTCACTCTTCCCCGCAGTTGCCCTGGTCCTACTTTCTTCTTCAGTTTCTATTAGAATGAGACATTCAGCCCCAATTAGGTCATCATTGTTTTCCTCGAACCCCCTTGGGGAGACAATTAGACTCATCCTCATCACTTCTTTCCCTGTCTTGCATGCTCCAATCTGTGCCAGAACTGCTACTTGAACTCAGGTTGCCTAGGTTGTAGTCAGGGCTTTCCCCCCTCTAATCTAGTGGAGCCGGTTAAGAAAAATAACTTCTTTGTATGTGTATCTGATTTTATTTTGTTTATACTAACAATGTTTCATTTTTATATACCATTTGATCCACGTAAAATTGGTAGGAGTTGTGTCAGACCTATGAAGGTTGGGGGGGGGGGGTTTACTAAGTGGATTTTTTACATGGTTTTATAAACATTTTACAGAAAAGACTTTAAAGAGGTGAAACTTTTTTCTTTTCTCTTTCATATGAAGAACTGGCTGAGATGGATTTGGTTTTAATAACAAATTGTTATACTGTTTAGCAGTTTGTTACCAGGCAATTTATACTCATCTTATAACTTATCATGGAAGTTTTGTTTGTTGATATTGTGTGATTTGTTTTTCATTTTTTTTAAATGTTGTAAATGTTTTGAAAATGTTAATTGATTTTTCAGTATTTAAAATCATCATTATTATTTTTAGGGAACATTATCACTAAACAATGGAAGTTCTTTTTTTAATATAATTACTAGTTTTTACCCGAACATATACAATAGTTTTTTGATAAATGTTTGTCCTGTTATTATCAGAGGGAATGTCTGGTAGACATTGATTTGACCATGTCAGTCAAAAAGGCTTCCCAGCATAACTGGAAAGAGATTTCTATCTAAAATATATAAGGTACTTAAGAAATCAACAGTATATCACAGAGAAAGCTATCGGGATTATTTTAGACTTGTTACTAATAACTCTCGAAGTTTAGATGATAAAAAAACTAATATTCCAATTTTCAAAACAAACTACTTCATCACTAAGGTGGAGGATATTCTCTTGGAAGTTCTTACACAGAACCTTTATCACAACACATACAATTGACTTGATGTATAATTAAGGTATAGGATGCCAGATATTTAAACTAAATGCTAAGGCTGACTGGCAGCATATGTTTTATGACTGTATAAAACTTAAAACGTATTGGGATAGTATGAATTCTCTCTTACAGTCTGCTTTAAATGATACGTTTATGGTGACCAAATATCTGATTTTATTTAATACACCTAGTCCCACTTGTGTCACAAAATTAAAATACCCTGTTTTATGGCGTATCTTAACATTAGCAAGAAAAGTCAGCACAATGAACTGGAAGATTCAGACTATTCCTACTACAAAGGAATTTGTAGACTTGGCAACTGAAGTTTGTCAACTTGAACTTATCATGATCAAGACAAAATCATCTAGAATCATCTTGTTATATAATATATGGTTCAAATTCAAAGAACTGCCAGATACACAGACTTTAACAATTAACTAACAACTACTTTTACCACATTTCCTTTTCTGTTTAAAAAGCTTTGTTTTATAGTATACAAGATTGTAAACCATTATTGTTCTTTTAGATTTGTGCATTTGTTTTATAATAGTTCAATTATCATATATTAGTGTTTTGTTGTTAAAATTTGTCAATAAAAACAGTTGAGAAAAAAAGGCTTCTCAGCATGGCTGATGATCAAATAAAAATAAAAAAAATAGCAAGGGACATATATCTAATCTACAATAAAATGAACAAATGGTTGGAGATCAACAGAAGCAACATTTTTTATTAAAACTCAAAATACGCAGGTTTTTGTAACCAATACCTGAAGTGTTATAACATAGCAGGTAAACATTCTGTTTAAATAAACATAGGTCTCATGACAATACATCAATTAAATGTCAGTTAAAAATTAAAAACTGTATATGCAAACATCAAAATATGTAGTGCAAAAGCTTTCTTTTGTAAAGTCTTCTATTTTAAAACTAGCTTTAAAGAAACAGTTTCATTTAAGACAAGCAAAGAATCAGCCTAACAAAAAATCAGTTTATATTCTGCAGTGATTATTATATCCCTGCTGCATTTATTTTCAAATAATACTTCTTCAATAACAGAAAATTTACACCTATAGGTATTTTGAGCATGGATGTCCTACAAAGTTTTTTTTATTTATTTAGAATTTTACATCTAATGTCTGAAATATTCTCTAAATGACAATATTTTACTTTTTCGAGTTATTCCTATATAGAATACAGAACTTAAAGTGCATGTTGCAACATAAACTAAATTCTGTGTGCCACAATCAGCATAAAATTTAAACATATAATACTTATTTGTAAAAGGCTGTACAAAAACATTAGTCTGGTTTATATATTTACAAGCTGTACATTTCATTGCAATCAAAAATATCTTGTCCCTGATTTACTTAGTCACTAGTTAATGAATGGGATATATGACAAAGCGAATAATGATCAGTTTGTCTAACCAATCAGAGATCTGATCATAATTCTTTGTAGTGCATGAAGCTTTATGTGCTGCATGTACTACTTTACAGCAAAAAAAAAAAAAAAAAAATCTTTGCCAACCTTTAACTCTGTAAAGTACTTAGCCACTTAGTGAGTGTTGTCAGAACGGTAGTGTAACCCACAGTCCCTTATGTTTACATTCACATTGCCATGCTGGTAAACTGTCCAGATCTGCACAGAACTTTCAGATTTTTTTGGCTTGTTTATTTGGTCAGTTCCTCATAAAGTCCATGCTTTGCAAAGAAATCATGGAGGATTGAAAACACTAAAATAATGACATAAATTTAGGTTTCAGACTTTGTATCCTTCCAATAATGCAGGTGAACACACAACCTGTTATTCCAGTAACTTCCTTAGTTTGTAAGAAGAAAGGACACCTTATTGGTATGGACAGCAGGTGAAACAAAATCTTTTATTCTGACATTGTCATTTACTGATTTGTACTTGCAGATTTGACTACTTTGTGTAGAACCTGACCTTAACAACCTTAGCAGCAAATGCTTAACATTTGTTAAGTTCAGGTCTCGCATCACTCTAGTGCTTAACTGATTTGTTTTTTTCTGAATATGTAATATAATCATTACGTTCCATGCACTACAAAACTTATTTTTTTAAATGTGGCATATTCTTCTTAAAACTAGGTTATGTGCTCACAGTTTTAGTAATTGACAAAAATACTTAAATCATTCCAGTGTTATCCATAAATTTCACAAATTTATCCAATGTTAGCTGAATGAATGCATATGCTAAGTGTACACTAAGTGTACATAATCTGTATTCAAGAACATCCTTACTACATGTTTTGTACTGTCTATTCTCTCAGAAAGATTACACTAAGTGTAGATATAGATTACACTTTGTGGTAACCTTTACGAATCCCCTTTGATATTTAAGGTTGCAGGAAAACAGAAGGAAAACTAAAATTAGGAGTAAGAAGGTGGAGTTATGCTTATGTTGTCTACTCAATCAGAATGGTGTAAACCTAGAGTAGACTTAGTGTAGGCATTAATGAAGCTGGCCTATTGTAACTTTACTCTTATAAGAAACACTTATTTATGCTGTAATATGTCACACCAGTATTAGTTTCCATCTTGAGTACCGATGCTTTTACATTATTTAGTTCAACTGATTTATAACCCTTGGTTAAAAACATTGATGCATATGTTCATCTCTTTCACAATACATCATCAGTTGTAGTGAAATATGAAATCCTAAGTGTAGGTAGTTACTAGGCATGTGGTCAAGGAGACCAGAGAAGACTCTAGCCCAGTTTACTAATTGCCTCACAGCTGTCTGTCTAAGTGACTGGCCCGATGTATAACACATTCAACAATCAGAAAGCAGTTTGTTAAGAGTTCACATCCTGTGTGCTAGTTGCAAGATTATGCACTAGACTTCTAACTGCACTATTATAGATACAATTAGGATGATTATTTTCCTTTGTAAATATCCTTTACTTTTAAATATTATTTTGTAAATCAAAGTTTGAAAGATGCAACTAATATATTTTATGATACCATCAAGAAATCTAATGTTAATTTCTGCATGACTCATCTTAGACATAAAGAATGAAGTTGTGTAACATAAATCTGAAGCAAATTCTTGCCTTGTGACATCACCCAACCAACATTGAAAACTGTCAACTTTTAAAGATATACATGAGTTCAAACAACTAAAGGTATATTTCAATAAATGGTTGCCATTTGGTTGCACATAGCAACCGCTGAGCACTGATAATAAACACAATCAGAAAAAGATACATTACTTTCCAAAACTTATGAGTGTGAGAAATGGATTGCACACTCTAGTTAAAATCTAGAAAAGCTGTTCTGAAGGGTATGATGAGGCAGAGATCACCTGCAACACAAGTTTTGTTTCTTTTTTCTGTCTATAGAGTTCCAAATGGTAAACTGAATATTGGTCATCCCAGATAAGCTTGTTCTCAAAAATGTGTGTACTCCATTTGCATGCCATCTCCCAACCCCCCTCCCATCCTGTTCTTCTCAACTTATGAAGATTCTGATTATACCATCATTCCTAACTCAGAATATGTACAAGTAATACTGTAAATGATGTCATATGGTCAAAAGCAGTGGACAGCTGCATGGCTGGTCACCACAAGTTCACCATGATCATCTGCACTTTTCTTCAGGAGGAAGTGGTCTTGCAGAAGCATCAAGTTACAATCTGAAATGTTCCTAATTCAAGTAAATCATTAGTCAGTGTACTAGTCATGGTGGAGGGCTTAGGATTTAGTGGATCAGGAAATTATCAGGTTAAAGCTTGTGTCCTATGCACAAATCAAATATGATCACATCCAGCTGACATTCCAAGTCTTGCAAACTATTTTTTATTACAAGCCTAGCTAGTAACCACAGGTCAGACTCAAACCCTGTTCCTTCAATCAGTGAAATAAAAACCTTAAGCATTATTAAACCCATTGATAATTTGAAGAAAGTCAATGCAAGATCTAGAAACTCATTATCATTACAGATATCATAATCATTCATGAGTAACGGTATTAAATGGGGTGGGAAGCAGCTGGCAAGAACATTCACGGCTAGGAATCTTAGAGAAATACCATAAAATATCTAGATGGATGGTATTTAACTCATTCCCTCCAGTACAGCTTTTTAAGTGTACACCTTTAACTCTCAGTGGGCATGGCTTCAGCCATTAAAAAATGAAGTCATCACCTTGCAGTTCTAATAAATACTCATTGAGGTCAAATATCAATACAGTTATGTATCATGTATCATGTATCAAGTATCATGTATGCTTCAAGATAAGATATTTTGATACCTTGTATGTAGCATGTTTTTGGAATTATTAATGCAAATATGAACAAGCAATACTTGATGACTAGAGATGTAGTAGGAAGTAACTGCAGAAATGCCTTGAGGTTCACTTGGCTGTAATGAGATAAGAAGAAACATAGAATTCAATCCAGCCCCAAGCATGTATTCAAAAAAGGTGGTGAGTCACATACCTCTCAACCTCTTAGAGCAAGAAGTCTGGATAAAGCCATAAGTAAAAGTGGAACAGAGGCACAAAAATAGGAACAAATTTTCAATATTGCTCTTACAAACTTAGAAAGTTGATAGAATAACAGGTTTTGCATTAGCATGAATTTTTGGAAGGATATGAAGTCCAAAACTCAAATGTCTGTCATTATTTTCTAACTTCAATCTTTAAAGATTTGTTATTAATTTGCCATAAAACTACAAGTTTATGAAAAATGGACCAAAATATGAGGCAAAAATCTGGACATTCTGCGAAAATCTGTACAGTTGAGAGGTATAGTGAGTCATCATTTATCCAGGATACATTGAACCCAGCCTTGAAGGACACATTTCTCTTACTGATGATACTAACTTTCTTTTGACCAGCATATAATGGAACTGGCCTAGTGATATCAAATCCTACAAATGAGGTCTGATGTTCTCAACCATCTATTCTCCATGGTAATTGACAAATCAGCTCTATGCAAGAGTTTGGAAACAGAGCTTGACTTGTTATACACTGATTTGGTATTAAGGACTCCCTGAATGTGTGTGTGTTTGTGTGTGTGTGTGTGTGTGTGTGTGTGTGTGTGTGTGTGTGTGTGTGTGTGTGTGTGTGTGTGTGTGTGTGTGTGTGTGTGTGTGTGTGTGTGTGCTGGGACACTGAAGAGCAGTTCTCTTCTATCTTATGATACTGATAATAAGTAGTCTGTCTAAGTGATAGGCAAATATAGAACTTAATCTAGTTTTAACATGGTTCCTTTGGGTATCTAATAGTCACTCTAGTTAAGATAAACTCACCCAGAAATGGACAAGGACAAAGCCCCTACCTCCCCCGGCCTAATGACTCCTAGAAATATTCAGTCTGCTGCATAAAAGGGGGGAGACACTGAGCAAGGGATATGCAATGAGAAAAATTCAGTATAAATTTCTGTGTCATATCTATAACCCTTCTGATATTTAATATGGAAAAGAATTTTCCAACAAAGGTAAGCTTGGTCAATGGGTACCAAATTAATATTCATTGTAAAGCCCAATAAAAATAATTCCACTGTTACAAATTCTTAATATTCTAACTGGAACAAGCTTGGTACTATCCATATCAATACCTGCCAAAATAAAAACCAAAATAACTACGAAAGAAAATCCAAAAATGAAACTTAGAAGGGAATGAAAACATTTTAATGAAGAGGTGGATTTGGACATGTTTCTCCTTCTGCAGCCTCCCTCTCCCCTTTTGTCATGTTTGATTTAAATTTTGAATACTGTTACTGTTTGCCTTCCCCTGTGCCAGATTAAACCTCTTTACTAGAATACATAAAAGTGCTTCCACTTGGTGTGATGCCCCTGCACTGGCCCAGTAATCAATGAGGCTCAATCCTCACCACTGGCAACAGTGGGGGATGTACACACTGGAAGAATGACAAGTACACACACAGTAAAGTGCAGTTTCCCTTAAGGGCACAAAGAGATCAGAATCAGTCTGGGGCTGGTTTTTCTCTCTCTTTCTCCAGATCCCCAATAAGACTCACCACTGGCACAGCTATAGCTGAGATCTCAGCTGAGTGGCCAAGACAAAACCTCTAGTACCCTTTCTGTCCAACCAGTGCTTCGTGTCCCTGCCAAAATAGCTGACACACACACACTTTGAAATTTGATTCACACACACACACACACACACACACACACACACACACACACACACACACACACACACACACACAAATGCACAGGTTTATTAGCTTTGCCTCCTTCTGCCCATAATATAAGGTAGTTCCAACTACCACCAGCCAAATCTTTATCAGCTATTTAAGGCCCTTAATAAAGGGTGCTCAGTCCTACTGTGTAATCTTACTGTTATCCAAATGGTAGTCTGACCAAGATCAAGGCTATTTAGGAGTGACCTGCACACTGTCACCGTATAGATATGCAAGTACGCTAAGAGATTAAATATCTCTAAACAGACCAGCCACAATTGAAAGTTTTGACTATATTTAATAATAAATAATTAAAGAACAAGACAATACTCAGTAAGCAATCAGTTACATCAGAGTTCAAAATCACATGAAATATTTAAAACAACATTGCAGGACAGTCTCAAATGAATAAAGAAAACATCTAAGCTATACTTTATTATATTCATATCTGAATCTACAAGAGTTAGTATGCCCTAAAAACTTACTTAGAGAAAGACAAGTGCAGAGGTGAGTGAATGTTTCCAGCTGATGTTGTTAGGTCAAAGACAAAATATAAAATGCGCAGTCTCTCTCTGACAGACTTCTTAAATTAATATTAAATATTGCTGCTGGGTTAGCTTGGATGACATCACTTTTTGTCACCTGACTTCAGTTTCCAAGCTAAATCCCCTTTGTCAGAAACTAACAGCATTTTAGCATCTCACTGTGAAAAATACATAGCTCTCAGATGTTTGCAGATCCTGGAAGTCATAAAACAATACAACACTTCTACATCTTAACGGTAGTAATTACTTCTCTTTCAAGACAATACAGAAAAAATCTAGCTCTAGACATTGTGTCTGCTACTGCACTGAAACTGAGAGATAACATCTCTTTTATTATGTGGTTATAAAACAATTAAATTTCAACTATTTTCTCCTAATTTTTTTCAAGTTAACCTCCTGTGTTCCAGTTCATATTAAACATATGCATCTAAACAGTCACAATAGTGCAGGTACATTCCTGTTCTATTCCAATAGGGCATGCTGTGGTTACATTTTAGTTCAGTACTTTACACACATTTCTGTATATATCATATCAATATTCACAAATGACATAGAATTATTTACAAAATTCCAGATAGCTGGGTGGGAAGTATTTCCCTTTTGTCACACTTGGTATTGAGGTTTTTATCTGGTCTCTTTCTTTAACGAAATGTATTATATTATGCAAAGCTCAGTATAATGCGTATATGGGCGCACACACACACACACACACACACATGCACACAAATATATATATATATATATATATATATATATATATATATATATATGTGCAGTTAGAGATGGATGGTTTCAAAGCGTTGAAGTCACTCCTTCTGTTCCTGGGTTTGGTGTCTATCATGTCTTCAGACTTATCAGCAATTCTATTTGTCAAGGATATAATCATTTATTTATTTATTTATTTATTGGCATTTGTTTACTGGTATAGTCCACTGGGCCAAGAACAGTCCACTTTCAGTGGGGTCCTGGGGAGAAAAGTTCCTCAGAAAACATATACAAGGCATGAAAAATAAGCATTTTTTATAGTTTGAACATTCAAAGAAGGAAATAAACAAAATGCTATAATCTATTACACAGAAATGTTCCACAGAAAACTTATACATTGCTAAAAAAATACAAGGCAGAACATTCAAAGGAACAAGCATGCCGTATAATCTAATACAAAGTATATATAGCAGTACGGGTTAAATTAAGTCAAGAACTTAGCTAGTATGTCCATGCAGAAAGAGTTGCTTTATACCACATACATAGCTAGTTTGAGTTTGAGAGGTTCAAGCTAAAATTATATTATAAGTTTTCTAGCAGCTAAATTGTAGGCATAGAGAGTAAGAGAAGAGAAGTGCGAGAAGGTGTAGTGTCCTGGATGAGGGGGGTGGCCAATGGAAACGGTAAAGGTGATAGGATGAGTGAAAGTTGGAAGAAGGCAAGTTATATGAAGAAGAGTAGTGGTAAAAAGGTAAGATAGAATTTGATGTAGTACGCTTAGAAAGGGCAAGGCATCACGAAGACAGATGAGGATGAGATATAGAACAGGAGTGTAAAAAGTTATTGAGGAAAAGGCAGGGGAAATGTAGAATAATGGGAGGGTATTTGAGAGCTAGGTTATGGAAGGAGGAGCTTTAGTGCAGTTACAGAGCTAGTTGAATTGGAGGTGGTTTCTGAGAGCTGTTTTGAAAGAACCAGTGCTTTGAATCATGCAAATGAATAGAGGAAGGCTGTTCCAAGTTTTTGGTATTGCCCAAGAGTAAAGCAGTTGGCTGGGGTTGTAGTGGGAAAATAAGGAACTTAAGGTACGGCAATCCTGAGGTTTTGTGATAAGTTTGTGTGTGGTAGAAAGTTGTAGATACATGATATAGTGGGGGAATTCCAGCCAGCTTAATGTTTTTAGGGGTGTGTAGTGATGGGTGGAATGGTGAGACCCTATTGCAAATTTAGCTATTTTGTTGTAACACATTTCTAGTTATGTTTTAAGTGAGGATTGGAGGTTGGTAAGCAGTTGGGTACCATACACAAAAGAAGGAAGTAGGTAGTTGGACATGAGTACTTGTTTTGGTAAGAAGAAAAGGAATTGTTTATGTCTGTAAAGAAGTCCTAGTTTTTTGTGGGTCTTACTGATGCTATTTTGGATGTGTAGATCAAATTTTAGGTTTTCATTGATTATGACACCTAGCATTTTGGTACTGGTAACTATTTCAATTTTTGCTTTGTTCAGGGAGAGTACATTAAATCAGGTTTTTTCGAGTGGAGTATTTTTCCTTGGAGTGAAAATGATGACCTTGCTTTTATCGGGGTTGTGGTGCTGCGGTAGCATTGTTGCCTCACATTAAGACATTGTCCTGTTTGATTCTCAGCTAAAGCGTCTTCTGTGTGGAGACATGTGTGAATGGACGTACCTTCGTTGAAGGTTGTGCGTCAGGCCTGGCAAGCCGGTACGTAAAGATCTACTGCCAATCATTAGCGGACCGGAGTTTTGCTGTGGCGACCCCTAACCGAAAAACCGAAAGATACAACAACAACAACAGAGATACATGGTTGTTATGGAACCATAATTCTATGGCGGAGAATGCAGACTGAGTGGTGTGTTGCAGCTGATTTAAGTCTGTTGCAGAGCAGATAATAGTGGAATCATCTACATATTGCACAAGAGATCCCTGGTGAAATGGTAAATGGATGCTGTTGATAAATATGTTGAAAAGTAGAGGTCATAGCAAATTGCTCTGGGGGACCCCGGTGGGGTTGTGTATATATGGGGAGATAGATTATTCTCCTTTTACAGCATGTTCCCTGTTTGCTATGTAACTATTGAACCAGTTGAGTGATGGGGTAGAGGGCCCAATGTTAGAAAGCTGAGAGAAGAGCAGAGGGTGAGAGATAGTATCAACAGCTTTGGATAGGTCCAGCAATAGGGTGGAGACAAACTTCCCGGAGCCACTGGCTGTATTAATTAGGTCCATAAATGATATTAGAGCAATAGAAGTGCCATTACCTGTTCTGAAACCATGTTGTGTTTGTGAAAAGAATTTGATTGTTGAGAAAGAAATGTAGAAGTTGTTTGTATATACATTTTTCTAACAGTTTAGATAAGAGGAATAGAATAGCTATGGGGCAAAAATTGGAAATATCGGTTAAGGAACCTCCTTTGTCAAGTGGTATAATGTATGCTTTTTTCCAAAGGCTGGGAACATAAGTTTCTTGAATGGATCTATTTATGACTATACTAATGGGGTAAGAAATTGTATCTGTGATACTCAGTAGGTAATCTGTCTGCTGCATTGAAAAAAGGTTTTAGTTTTAGAAGGTTTTTTTTTTTTTTTTTTTTTTATGAGAGAGATTGGGATAGTCGAGAGTGTGAATATGGGTATGGAATTGTTTGTGGCAGAGTTTAAGTGGGAGGATGATGGGGACTGGGACTGTGTGTGAGTGGGAAGGGTGAATTTATCTAGAATGTTTGCAGTAGGGAGTGGAGGTAGGGATTGTGTGTGTGTGGAAATACAGTACTTTGGGCTGGGGTGTTAGATGCAGGGAAAGGTCTTGAGAATTCGGTTGTAACAGTAGCTACAGTGTCAATGAAGCAGAAGTTAAATAAACTTGCTGTCTGATGTGGTGATTTGTCAGGGTGGGGGCAAGACTTATTGTTTGTACCTGGGTTAAGGAGCGTACTAATGGAGGACCAGAATTGTTTCGAGTTGTGTTTTGATTTTTTTGGCGCTCAGTGTAGTATGCTCTCTTATCTTTGGTTACAAGTTTTTTTACACGGTTATGAACTTGCTTGAATTTTAGTAGTTCAGAGTTGTAATTATGTTTATTCCAACGTTTTCAGGTTTTATCTCTTAGTAACATTTGTTCCTTTGCTGGATTAGTTAACCATGGAGTGTGATTAATTTTTAGTCTTTTGGTATGGGGCGGGTGCAAGGCTGTCTAATATCTTTAGGAATGTGGTGTTGAAATAGAGTAGGGCTTCATCAAGTGGAAGAGTTTTTAGGATATTCCATCTGATGCTTTTTAGAGTGTTGTTAAAAGTGTATGGATTGAAGTTGGATAGATTCCTGACATCATGTAATAGAAGATTCCTCAGGACACCACATTTGAGCTCCTAGATCTCCAAACAAGATTATTTACCATTTCATAGCTAGCCATAGAATACCCTCTATGCCCCATTCTGAGCATGAAAGCTATCTTAACACATAGCTGAAATTCCCATTAAACCTAGCTTCAACTGTCCATTACTGCACTGGTTGACTTACATTGCCAGTTGTAAGCATGCCAAATGCTTCCTTGATACTATAAATGCTACTTCCCTTATACATATAGTTAACCATCCTACTAGACACCCCAATAACTTTGCTCTTGTCCTCACATGTCCACTTCTTGTACACCTCCAAATATGTCATCTTCCTTTATTAAATCATACCATAAATTAGAATTTCCCCTGAAAATGCCTCCGTGTTTTGGGACTTCTTAAAAGAAAGCTTTCTTTGGTTACTTGATGACATAAACATATTCCGCTGTAATTCTCCTCTGATGAATGCCATTGTTAATGCAGCTGCCTTTGCTTCTGAATAATAATCACATTTAAATAGGTGTACATATAAGGTAGCTCCTATCTCCACCAACTATAACAATAATTTTAAAAACAAACCCCCTATGGATGAATGACCGTATTAGTACATCATATAGCATGCAAAATAAATTACTTAATCATTTTAAGAGATCTCATTCTACCTACTTAAGGGCATATTTTTGTTGTTGTTGTTGTGTCTTTCAGCTTTTCCTGATTAGGGGTCGCCACAGCAGAACTCCGGTCCGCTAATGATTGGTAGTTGATTTTTACGTGCCGAGTTACCAGCCCTGACGCACAACCTTCAACAAAGGTACGCTCATTCACACATGCCTCCACGCAGAAGATGCTCTAGCTGAGAATCGAACTGGACAGCGTCTTACTGTGAAGCAACAACGCTACCGCAGCACTACCACTGCGGTACTTAAGGGCATATTTTAACAAACAATAAAGAGCTTAAGGGCACCATTAGGAAGCGTTAAGCTGAATATAAACTTAAAATAACTATTAAAACCAAAGACAACTACAAATCTTTAACTATCACAAATTTAAGCACCAATTCCCAACAATGTCCACAATAGTAATAGTAACAACTCTGACTCTAAGGAAATGGCTACTCTCCTAGCTGATAAATTTAGTGAAAATTATACTCCACCCATAGTCATAGTTATTCCACAGATTCTACAGTCCCACCCTCTCCCCTTTAATTACTGCAGACCAAGTCATCTGAGACCTCTCAAAATTTAAGAACACCTTATCCATGGGCTGTGATAACATATTAGATTGTCTGATTATAGTTACCAAATAAGGACTATCTGAATATGGTTTATCAGCTAGACTTGTAATGACCTGATTGCCTAACACTCGCCTATGACCAAATTAATTAAGTAATTAATTAATTAATGCATGTTCTGCATTTGGATACACATGGCTTTTGCACATGCACATTTATCAAAGCAGTGGTAGCAGGCACACCAAGTAAAATACAATAGTTACCGTTTTGTTTTTGCACTGAATTATTATTCTAGTTACAGTTGTAGGAACTGGTTTCCAGACATTATTCATATGGAGGCAGTGTGGTATATCTAATGTTTCAGTTATGCTGAATTTCTGTGCTTCTGTTCTCCTTACATTATATCATTTCAATGGTGTGATTGCTGATTTTTTAAGGCAAATCTGAATAGAAAAAAACAGGATTAGCATATATGATTCTGTCTGAAGAAAGTATTAGAGTTTGGAGTAGGGTTAGGGTGAGTAACAGTGTTTTTGTAGGATAAAAAATTAATATAGTAGGTATGCAAAGGGAAATGGTATAATGGGTTATCGTACATGAAATGCAAAATGTATAATTTGCATGCAAAAATTAGACTGCATACAAATATTAATACACAGTGTAGTTCTTGGGCTAAAGTGGTCTGACTTCACCTTAGATAGGTATAAAAAGAGTTGCATAGACTTTTAACTAATTCTTTAACTTTTGAAATGATGTCTTGAAATACTCATGTGCTTTTTCATTGTGACTCTGCAAACAGCTAAAATGTCTTATATATATGATTACATGTTGTAAGAATGTTGAGCTTAGTAGCTTGGAGAGCTTGTCTATCACATTTAAACAGTTCTGAATAGCTTAAAAGTAACAGCTGCTTACACTTGAGCTACACAGCTCAAATCAAGAATTATTAGACATCTACAAACCCAAAACCAAAATAGGCTGCATATCTATAACTATAACCCAGCTATATCCTGGAACCAACTCCCCTTGGAAATAAAATCCCTCCAGCATAGCAACAGTTTCAAATTAGCCATAAGTAAATACCTAAAAACAAAGTGGTCTTGCCACTGTAGCCAACCACCCTGAAACCACCATCCTTTCTCCTATTTCACCACCTCACTCTTAATGTATCTCTAACGCTATTCCCCTGACTCTTCTGCCTCTTCCCTTCCTCTATCTCCAACCACTCTTAATTCTTATAGTCTCAGAACAACCTACCTGTCCAGTCTGTCTCCTATACTCTGCCTCCCCTACATCTCCTAGTAGCCATTCCTACTTTCCTTTCTTGTTTACAAACTCCTATACAACTAGATCTTACCCACTTTAAATAAGCATCTGCCTAACTATTAACTCATTTTGCTCTAAGCAGCTTAAATAATATTGTAACTAGTCACATTTTCTTCTGCTAATTGTTTAAAACCTTGTTTGTAACAACTCACATACTTGTCTTCCAATTGTTAATACTCTGGATAATTGAATTGCCTGAGGAGCATTTTTTCTCTCCAGGTATCTGCTTGTAAGATCGTATAAGCTGATTGTTATTACTATGTTACTAACATTTAATAAATTATTTTCTACTCCAGAGGAGCTTTTCTCCCTGGGTCTCTGCTGAGACTAATAACAAATGTAAAATAAATAAATAAATAAAATAAGACAGACAATAAAACTACCTGTACTTGAAGCTCTTTGCAACTGATAG
Source organism: Protopterus annectens (assembly GCF_019279795.1). NCBI lineage: Eukaryota > Metazoa > Chordata > Ceratodontiformes > Protopteridae > Protopterus > Protopterus annectens. The sequence continues at coordinate 933,646,126 of NC_056747.1, read as the reverse complement.
GCATCCTGATGTGTTTTTACCTGCTTTGGTTCATAGGTTCATAGGAGATTACTAGACTAATGACTCAAGAGACCTTACAAGCCTAACCAGTTTTACCCCGATTTTACCCAAGTTTCTTTTTTTTCAATAATAAATCTTTATTCTTTTCCAATTGTTAATACAACACTACAACATATGTACATTATATACATGAATGCTTCCAATAGTTACATAAGATCATTATAGATTAAGATATAAGGTTTATCTATACTAATCTCCATATTAAATATGTACTTTCCGGGGAAAAGTGGATTAGAACATCCCTAGAGGAAAGACAACAAGGATCAGCTAGCAGAGTTTTGACCATTTTACAGACTGCCTCTATTTATAATGGACATGGGCACCACCCCGGGAGTGAATTTGAGATTTCTCATCCATTGCTTTAGAATACACTTGAAGATAGTCAGGGAAGGGCTCTGCTTCATGAGAATAAGAAGCTTATTCCAAAGGAGGAGCAATTTCAGGAACACATATCTGTCTCTCTAGCATGATCTATTCATGTCAGAGATCAGGTTTAGACAGTGGCGGCTCATGCCATTGGACTGCTGGACTGCAGCCTTCCCAGCAAAAAGATTCACATTTGTATTTGAAAAAAAAAAATAAAACGTAAAATATTTTGTTTGTTGAGTCCAACCAACTCGCAAAGTCCCGGAACTCGAACTGCACATGCTCATCGGGTTCCGTTTATTTATTTAATTTAGCGAACAACTATTTCTGTCAGTCTCTAGACTGCTTTACAGGTAGTCTAGATATGAGAGAGGGCATCAGTGTGATGCCCAGACATCTATGCGGTTTTTAATCGCACAGTAAGTAGAAGGGGGTTCGGACTGCCACGTCCGAGGTCACTTATGGTGACATGAATGGCTGGATTGCTACTGATTGGTTCTCACTCTCTTCTCAAAAAAGAGAGCAAGAAACAATCAGTAGTAGCCTGTAGCACACTAACTAAGCACAGTACTTGTGCTACTGTTACGGAGTCGGACTATCGTTGGCGAAACTAAGGTTAGATAGTTTTGAAGAAAATTCCCTTTTCTTTGTTTTTTTTTGTTTTTTTGGCTTGCTTCTGCCCTTTCCTTTGGTGGCTTGCTTACAAGCAGCTCAGAGTCACAGAGAGAGAGGAAGAAAGAAGACACTCAAGATGGACACAGTCCCTACAAGTGAAGTAAAAAAAAGTTATTAAACTGAGGTAGGTGCCGGACTCTGTACAGAACAGATGTCAATGTAATTTTTTTTTTGCAGTACTCGACCACAGCAGTGAAAAATTAAATCTGCACTGTGTCTAAATAGACTATATCAGACTCAGTCTGTAAATAAATATTGTATTGCCGTGGTCAGAAATTCACACAGATAAAGTACTTATGTTCAAAACTCTCCCTATATGGTAGAGTGAGTGAGCAAGTGAGCATATGTGTGTGTCTGAGAGATGAACTTGAGTCATTTACCAAAATGATTCCTGCTTTATACTATTTTTTGACAGGCTAGGGCCCATCTCTAGATATGTTGAGTGTTACGTATTGACAGATGAATGGATTCAGAACTGCTGCTAGACAACCTGGCAAAAAGTAAAGAAAGAAAGGCCTAATTCAAAATCTAAAAAAGCTCTTCTGTTCATCTGTATTGAGCAGCTTGCTGCAGTTAAACTGCCTCACAATGAGCACTTCAGCATTTCAGAAATGACTGCAAATACACTGTTGGCATTCAGGTATGAAGCCACATTATCTTCATGGCTTCATAAGGCAATGCCAGTACTATATTTCTGCACTACAGGCACCAAACAATTGCACTGCCTAACCATTTCCACTGGGGTAGCTGCCCCCTTACCCACCCCTAGTTACAGATCTGTAAAGATGGATGGATATTTGTACTGATGAATAAATAGATAAATGGGTAAACAGACAGACAAATAAATAGACAGATAAAGTATGGTTGCATATATGATATAATCAGTCCATTATGCCTTGCACATGTTTTACTATTTACATATTCTTTTCACTATGTTGCATACCCTTCTAACACTGTTTCTCTCTCTGTCCCTCTTTCTCTCAACCTATCTCTCTATGAAACATGTACTTTTTCCATGTATTTATGTAAGTTACTGTCCAAATCTCATTTTCACTAAAAAAAGCATACTTATATCTGATGGTGTGGAGAACACATCTCACTAAATATTAATTAAGCCATATTTGCTTAAGTAGGCTTCAAAGATTTTCAGTTATGTCCTTAATGAACTGCCATACTAGGATGCTGTAGTTAAAGTCTTAAACTCCGTTTTTTGCAACAAACATTTGGATCTCTGACAGCAGTCTGGACATCCATGACAGACTTCATTTTAAATATGGCTTATACTCTTCATCAAAAACAATAAGGCAAGTCTATAAACTTTTTGTGGACATAGTGCTAGAAAATTCCACCAGTCCAGAGCTGTCAGCTTTTAAAGTCACTGACTGTAATCATGATTATTATATTATTTCTTAAGCTCAGTAAAGTATGCACCTGGGTATGGCAAACGTCTCTCAATCTACACTGTGAACCATAGTCCCTAAAGATATGAATAAGGATATAAATACCTTCTGTATGCTGGGGAATGTCTCAGTGATCTTATATGTTTTGATAATACAATAATTTGAACATAAAATGGCTCAGACAATGTGCTAACTAGTTATCATGATGATTTAATTGACATTACTCTCTGTTGCTGATAAAAACTTATATCAATGAATGATCTTCTGGTGTCAGTCCTTGGCAGTGATTTTGTTCTCTGCATATCATTCTTGATCCAGAGAGAAAATTAGAAATGAATTGCACAAGAGAAAGATTTCAGTTCAAATTAGTCTTGTACAAACAGGAAGACAGTGCATTTCAGGCAGCACGTCGCATATTAGTCTTATGCTGAGTACGTTTGGATAGTGAAGAGACATATACATTACTGCTGTCTGCACAATACTGCTGAATAAGTTGTAATCATAGATAAATGCAAACTGCAGATGGACACAAAAACTGGCAAACTGTAGTGGCCAGTGCATTATGTTTTTCTCTTTCTATAGTCTTTACATCAGTGTTTTTTTCTGCTTCTATAGTAGTTTTTCACTTTTACCACAAAATCTTTTTAGAACTGAAATGCCTACATATCAGAGCATCATAGCAGATTGGCCGTTGTAAATTATGTTGAAATATACAAGAAAGGGGAACAGAGAGTTTGCTCTATGATATTACAGTGAAAAATGCTGAGCCACAAAGTGCCATTCTGTAGGCACTAAGCTACCCACCATGAATATGTGTGTGTGTAATGCCCCAGTTACATATAGCTGGTGGCTAGAGAGAACTCAGGAGCTAGACTCAAACCCTGAGCCTTGAGATGCAGGTAGCTACAACTTAGCTTCCCTATCCACCACCACTTGTGAAATGTTGTTCTGTTCCTTATAATGTCTGTGGTTTTCAAGATTTTGAATTCACTAAATAATGACAGGCATTTGAATTTAAGACTTCATATTCTTCAGAAAGTACATGGTAACACAAAACCTTTTATTCTAGCAATTTTCTGTTTATATGATCAATATTTGAAAATTGTCCCTAGTTTTTGGGCTGTATAGTGGCTTTGTCAAGGTTTTTTGTGCTAAGAGGTTGACAGCTATGGTGAGAACTGAATTCACTGAATATGTTTGGGGGCTGTATTCCCCCATTATTGTCTTTGTCTAGCTGTTTTTTGCTAAGAGGTTAAAAGCTGTTGTGAGAACTGAATTCACTAAATGATAGCCATTTAAGTTTCAGTCTGTCTTTCAAGAAACAGCTGATTTGGTATAGTGGTATGTTGCTCTGAATGTAGTGCACAGGGTCCTGGGTTCAAGGTTTGGCAGTGAAATGCATGGTGGTAACGCAGCATTTTATTCTAGCAACTTTCCAAGATTATACAAGCAATGTTTAAATATGTCCCTAGTTTTTGGGCTTTTATCCCACCACCCCCCCCCCCCCAATAAATTTTGGCTTTTTCCAGATTTCTTGTGCTTCAAAGTTGGCAGGACCTGCTCTTGATGAAGTTGAACTGAGTCAGATCTAGAGTCTGGAAGTTTCCTGTCATTGTTAATCAGATCTATGGTTATCTTTTCCATAACATTGCATATGAGGGTAGTCAGACTTATGAGTCACTAGTTTCCTGTGTCCGTTAATGGCCCCCCTTATGCAGAAGAATGACTGTTGATGTCCTTCACTCTAGAGGGACAAAGCCTGTCTTGAGACTGTGGTTAAATAGAGACCCACAGACCTGACCTTTCAAATATAAATCTCAAGTTGTTGCAGGGAAAGTTCAGATACTTGAATCTAGTGTTTCCAGTCATGTTTGTTTTGCAGATGTGCAAGAGATCCATCACAGCTAGACCTGATGATGCTTTATATGCTAAGCAGAGATTAACTGTCAGTAACCTGTAGGAGACTGAGTACAGAAATCTGTCTTCAAGGTGGTCTGTGTAGGGCAGGGTATTCATACCATGGATTTTTCTGTTGAGGACCCTTTGAGGACATTCCAAATGTTGCAAGTGCCTGTTTTTTACATGCCAAAAGGGGCAATTTACTCAATTATAGGCTGATAAGAGCTGAGTAGAGTGGTACTATAACTTCCTTGTACTTGGATGCCATACCCTTGCATATGCGTTGGATGGCATAGATTCATTTTCTTACTATCTTGGTTATGTGTTGGTCAAATGCCAGATTACTGTCTACATATGATTCCAAATCATTAACTACTGGGTCAATTCTTATGGGTGCCTTATTGATTAAGTGACTATCTTGGGTGGATGATTTCCCAAAGGGCACTATAATATATTTCTTTGCATTGAATTTTAATCCATGGCTTTTGCACCAGTTATTTGTTTGTGTTAGGCCCTCTTGTAGGATGTTGGTGCATGGGGGTAGAATCTATGATAGCTCCCAATTTACAGTCATCTGCAAACTTGGAGAGCCAGAGGCCTTTGGTATTACACTTGACTTCTGAGAAGTAGATGTCAAATAGAAGCAGGCCCAACAGAGAATCACAGGGGTAATAGATTAATAGATTAGTACTAGGCTAGTTGCCCTTGCGAGCCATTTTAAGCCTAGCCAATTATCCCTTGTGAGACTCAAACCCTGCACCTTGTGTTTGTAAGGCAAACACCTTAACCATTAGGCTGGTATTGTATGGAATGGGTATTGCAGGTGAAAGTAGGCAGTATGCACCATTTTCCCCTCATCCATAGCATTGGTGACCCTCTCAAAGAAGTCTACCAGGTTAAGTAGTCAAGACCTTGCCTTAACAAAGCCAAACTGGGATAGGGCCAGTGTCTGTAGGTTCCCAATATCTTTGATCATTTCCATGGTAAATTGTTCCATGGCCTTACATATTACACTTGTCAGACTGATGGGTCTGTAGTTCTCAGGGTCAGTTGATGGTCCACTCTTATGAAGAGAGATGACCATTGTGGCCCTCCATTAATTTTTTCATGTAACTGTTTTGAGGCTGTAGTTAAACAGTACCTCAAGTGGTCTTGCTAGATCATATCTTAGGCTATCTAGGAGGCAATTGGGGCCCATTAAAGTAGTGTTTTGGTCTTAGTCAGTGCCTCCAGGATCTGCTCCTTGTTGATAGCTGTGGGGAGTATGATGCTAGAAGAGATTTCACAGAAGTAGCAGGATGGGAAGTGGGGTTGAAATTAGAGCTAAATTTATCATCCAGCAGATTTGCTATGTCACCCTGGTCAGTGAAGGTTGTGCCATTTGCCACTAGTTCTGCACATTGCTGAGTTATATCTTTAAGGATCCTGACATAGTGGAAGAAGGCCATGCGATTGTCCTTAGCCTGGGAAGCTATACTGATCTTGTATTTGGCCTTATTGGACTTTATTAGACCTCTTGGGTTCTTATTTAGTTGAATCAGAGAGAGCTCTTATCTCTATGAGAGTTGTTCTTTCTGATTTTGGCCATGGCTTTTTTCTTTTGTAATATAGCCTATTAAGGTAAGGATTCCACAAGTATGTTTTTTTTTTTTGTGTTATCTCTGGGCTTACTTTTGGTAGGTATGGCAATCATTTATATGTTTGTACAGGGTTTATGTACATAATTCTGCATATGTAGCTGTGTTCCCGGGGTTTGGGGAAGCCATGAATTTTGAAAAACTGTTGCTTAATAGGATGTAGTTTGCTTAACTGTAGTTCTTAACTGTTACAGGTTTAGTTGAGTTTCCCAGGTTGATTTTTATTTTGAGGGACACAGCACTGAGGTCTGACTTTACCAATGAGGACGTGACATGGGTGGGGGGTAAAATGCTCTTCCATGCTGATGAATATTAGCTCCAATATGTTTGATCTTATGGTTGGCGATTGCATTGGTAAGCAATTAACCTTAGACTGGATTCTAACTAACAGACCTAACAAAATTAGGGTAGTCGGTAGCCTTCCAAAGAGTCTAAGTGACCATCTACCTACTTATGCTCTCAGAAGTTGGAATATCCAAGGCAAATATATAATTTTCAACCAAGTTCGTAACTCACAAAACTTTGATAAAAACACTTTTATCACATCTTTAACAGAATAGAACTGGAAAATATAAACATTTATGCCCTTAGACTCTGCTGTCACACAAGTCACTGAGATAATCCTAAAAATTCTCAGTAGCCTTGCCCCAGTATGTACCAAAAGGGAAAATCCAATCCTGCATCATGGCTAACAAGATAAAGTAAAAAAAAAAAAAAAATCAATAAAGGCAATCCTCCTAATCAAGTGGGTACCACCAATAGTTCCACCTTGTGATACAAGGAATAATTCCAAACGAACTCAACACCAAATAGTTCAAAGCTTTATTGTATAAAAACTTCAGATTTAGCGCTTTCGTCTCCTCACCGGAGACCTCTTCAGAATCAATTAATAACCACTGACATCACCTATTTATACAATGCTGAATCACACTTAATTACCTTCAATAAATCAATTGTCATAGATAAAGTCAATTTTTCTTAAAAAATCATTCGTATTGCAATCTATCCCAAAGGTAAATAATAACCAGGTTAAGCAGTATGAAATGTTATGCATTCCTACAAGCCCATAATGTTAACACAAAAAATATGTATATATACACACTGTACATTTAAGTATATGTACAAAATGTATAACCAAAAATGTATATAAAAAATATATATGATAATAAATACGAAAAAAACGAAAAAATATATGTATATACAACCTATCAAAACACTAGTACCACCCAGTATTGTCAAATACAAATGTATAAAACACTAGTACCACCCAGTATTGTCAAATACAAATGTATATGAATAAATGACTTATATAAAAATATATAATTAAAATATATTAACATGACTGTATGTAAACATCCGTGAGTATATAAATTAATTATATAAATTAATTATGAATATAATTATAAATATGTAATATTTTTGGTTATACATTTTTGTACATATACTTAAATGTACAGTGTGTATATATATATATATATATATATATATATATATATATATATATATATATATATATATATATATATATATATATATACATATTTTTTGTGTTAACATTATGGGCTTGTAGGAATGCACAACATTTCATACTGCTTAACCTGGTTATTATTTACCTTTGGGATAGATTGCAATACGAATGATTTTTTAAGAAAAATTTACTTTATCTACGACAATTGATTTATTGAAGGTAATTAAATGTGATTCAGCATTGTATAAATAGGTGATGTCAGTGGTTATTAATTGATTCTGAAGAGGTCTCCGGTGAAGAGATGAAAGTGCTAAATCTGAAGTTTTTATACAATAAAGCTTTGAACTATTTGGTGTCGAGTTCGTTTGGAATTATTCCTTGTATCACAAGGTGGAACTATTGGTGGTACCCACTTGATTAGGAGGATTGCCTTTATTGATCCAGGAAGCTGAGTTGTGTTTTGGTTGTGCTATTTGTCCACATTTCTTTTTGGTTCTTGGTTTGTTCAGAGTTCCGGATTCGAGGAGTCTCCGTTGGTTGGGCTATACATTGTTTTACCAGCATTCCTGCACTCAGTGGAGTTCAAATACAGGATTTTTGAGTCGCTAGTGTTGGTAGTAAATCTATCAGCGTGTGGTGTACAGGATATTGTGACTTTGTATTATTAGTTTTTCTTTTTGTTTCTCAGCATGGACAACAGTTCCCTTTTAACTGAACTAATTAAAGTTATTTAAAATCATTCGCAAAACAGCAACACGCCCCTTGAGTCGGGGAATAACATTCCCTGTGCTCAGAGCAGCCCGAGGAATACAGCGGATGTCGCAATGACGTCAGACGCCAGAGATGGAAGCAATATGGCGACAAGAGGCTTACCGCCACCGAGGGAAAGTTCGCTTGGTTCTTCAAACTATTCTAATAGACTGGGACATAATGGGTCTACTCATCATAGGGTGAACAGTTTTTCCAACTACCATAACATGGATTTCCAAATGTGGTTGAACAAATCTTTTAAAAACCCTACGCAGACGATGGAAAACGAACGAAAAAATAACACGACTTATAAAGAGAAATGTAAGACTCTAAAGCAATTACTTATGAGATATAAGAGTTTGGTAGTGGAAAACTGGTATTTTAATAAATGTCTCCACGATAACATTGTCCCTAAGGGACTTAGGATTAATACATTTCCTAGTAATATTAATTATGATGTTGATAATGATTTGTTTAAGAACATTAGTAACGTTTTCAATGAATGTGGTTTGGCCATTATGCGGATATTGTTAAAGTACAATGAGAATAGAATGGAACTGGATAAGGTAGAAATAGACAAACTGTACAAAGAGATTACAGATGATTTACTGTTTTCTGTGGAAGAATATAAGACTGTGTATTTTAGAACAATACAAGATGTTGACAATACAACATCATGTAACTACAATAGGAAATTATTTAAATTGAAAAGGGATTTAAATTAGTACCGGTCTGGTACAGCATACAGAATTGACAAGGCTCATCCAGACTCTGCTACACTTTGCTGTGAAGGAAAGGTTAGTTTGCTTTTATTTTTTGTATTACTGTATTGCCTTTCTATATTTTGAATACTGTAGTTTGTTTGCTTTACCTTGTGTTTTGCTTGCATTCTGTTTTAACAGCATATTAAAACTTCAAAAGAGACCACAGCTCTCTCTGTTCTGAGTCAGGCAGAAATAAAAACTGATTAATTAAGGACTCATTCATAAGACAGAAGAGGTCACTTAAGGTTAATCACTTGTTAACAGAGGGGGTGGAGCTAGGAACTAAAATTTCTATTTAAGGAGTAAACTAAAACATTTCAGAGCTTTACCAGAAAGGCTCATCCAGACTCTGCTACACTTTGCGGTGAAGGAAAGGTTAGTTTGCTTTTATTTTTTGTATTACTGTATTGCCTTTCTATATTTTGAATACTGTAGTTTGTTTTCTTTACCTTGTGTTTTGCTTGCATTCTGTTTTAACAGCATATTAAAACTTCAAAAGAGACCACAGCTCTCTGTTCTGAGTCAGGCAGAATTTTTTCCCGCCCTCCCACCCTCCCACCCATTTAAGTTGTCTTGTTAAATACCACTGTCTTTCTAGTTGCCCGCCTCTTATGTTAATCTGACCATATATCTCATTTCTCTCTACTTTCACTGGCTTATGTGAGTAATCACAAAATCATCATTTTTGAAATCCCACCCCTTCAATTATTTAAATTTATTGGCCATCCTACAGTATTTCATAGTACCAAAATACAAAAGTGACCACCCCTTTCAATCCATCTTGCTGTTTTAAAAATAGTAACTCTCCACTAAACCTTAACTTTTTAAACAGGTAAAACTCAAGTTACCTACTTTCACATCTAACTTCTCTAGTGCACACTGCAGAGTGCATTCTTTTCAATCTTACCTTTAAGCATCCCTGTGACTAGCACTTTCTCTAATACCTGCTGGAAAGCACTAGGAAGCTTTAAACTCATACAAACACTGAACTCTCCTTGTTAACAAGGAGAAATTAATAGTAGGCACTAAACAGCCTATAATTACAAAGTACCTTGCTAAGGAAACAGCTCCTATACTTTACAAAGAAAAAAAAAGCCCCAAACCAAGCATGTCCAAGGGTCAGCTTCTGGTGACTTCTCCTGTCCACCCGGTGAATCTGGGCATACTGGGGCAATGCAGCAATTGCCTCATGTACACAGACAACCCTCTCCTCCTACCAGCCAACACTACAACCTGTGAGAGATGCACTTACATAGCCAAAATGGAAGCAAAGCTCTCTCCACCCAAGATTGTGCTAAACAGTCAAGAGGAGAAGGCTAACACCCACACTACACCTCAAACAACACATAGCCCTTCTAAACCCGCACCACCAACACCCACATATAGCAACACTAAATCCACATATGCAGAGGCCCTTAACTGTAACCTGCCCAAGCAACAAAGACCTCTGAAGCTGAAACGCAAACAAACACCAATCACAACCAATGTGTCACATAGTTCACAACACCAGTGTGCCACCCAGCAACAGCCCCTAAGGCAAGACAATGTACCTAACACTTTAGTCATAGATGTCCCTCTCACCAGGTTGAATAAGGAGAAAATTACAGTCAGCTGCCTGTCGGGTGCCAGGATCCGCCACATAATGCATGCACTCAAGTCACTCCACAACAAGTACAAATATGACTCTGTCATTGTCCATGTTGGAGTGAATGACTTGAGACGTACCTCCCTGGACTACATGAAAAGAGACATGGAAGAGCTCTCGGATCATGTGGCCCAGGCAGGTATGACCCTAGCCCTGAGTAGCATCCTGCCTTTGCCCAGAATGATACTACAATATAAGGATAAAATGATTGACTTCAACAATTGGCTAAGCTTATGGTGTCATTCAAAGGGGATCCAGTATCTGTCTGCCTGGGACGACATGATTGACAGACCACGATGCTTTGCCAGAGATGGTCTGTACCTGTCGCCCCTGGGATTCAGGTTACTGGCTAAGGCTCTTGCCACCCCTATAGTGCCTTTTTTAGGCAAACTTCAAAGGACAAAACCACCACCGTAACAGGTACAAGCATGCAAAATCTGAAGGTAATGCTACTCAATGCTAGAAGTCTAAACCTCAAAATGCACTCTCTCGAGGCACTCCTAAAAATGAAGAACATCGATATCTGTGCAGTAACTGAGACCTGGTTCAAGGCTCCAGAGAGCACCCCTGCAATACCAGGCTACAACTCTTAATACACTTTTTGGCCACCAAACCAGGACCGAAACACTAAAGGTGGAGGAGTGTCAATATTCACCAAGGATATTCACACCACCAGGCTAGTTGGCCAACACAATGTGTCTGAAATTCTCCAAGTGCAACTAACACTAGGTAAGACTGCAATCCAAATTGTAGCTTGCTACAGATCCCCCACCATACCCCAAGATTCTCACTACACCTTTCTAAACATACTGGAAAATATTAAGATAGAACCAAACACCCTAATACTGGGTGATTTTTAACTACCCTGCCATTAACTGGGAAAACTACTCATGTCCCAACACCTTTGCACAATGGTTCTTGGAATTCATAAATTCCAACGCCCTGGATCAACTAATCCATAGTCCCACCAGGGGCTCCAATATCCTAGACCTGGTCATTACCAACATGGGAAATCAATGCTCCATACCTATGGTCACCCCCTTGTTAGTCAGGTCTGACCATAAGCTAATCACCCTTAACATCCACATCCCACCCCACCCCCAGTAAAGAAACCACCATAAAAACTTCTCCAAAGCCAACTTCATGCTACTAAGTCAGAAGTGACAAACTTCATGACACCCATGCAGACGGGAACTGAAAGTTCAACTGCTGAATCCTACACTAAGGCACTGTATGAGCACATCCACTCATGCATGAATCGTGCCATCCCAAATAGAACCAAAATGCTCTCATCCAAAAAGGAAGCCAATCTGGTGGTCCCCTGCCATAAACAAACTTTACAACAAAAGGAAGAAACTTTTGCAGAAAAGAGGAAAATCCCAGGATGCAAAAACTCCCTTACTAGCCTCAGTAAGAAACTGAGATGCCTCATAAAATCCTCCAAAGCTAGCTACGAAAATAAAATTGCCAAAGATTCCAAAGACAACCACAAAGCATTCTATAACTATGTCAAGAATCTAAATGGCAATGCTCAGATCTGCTCTGAGCTAAAACAGAATGGCATTAAATATACTGATCTGAAGGATATTGCCAATATCCTGGCAGATCGATTCAGTGCCAACTTCACCCCCTCTCACCCCTAAATGGCCCATCTCAATACCGGAAGATTGCCAAATTCCAGTAATAACGGCCACACAGGTACAAAACACACTCTCTAAAGCCAAGAATACAGCATCCATGGGACCAGATGACATCCCGGGCTGTGTACTACATGAACTACAATATGAACTGGCACCTCACCTAAGTGTCATGTTTAATCATAGCCTCACCTCAGGTTTCTTGTCCACTGAGTGGCGCAGAGCTACAGTTATCCCAATCCACAAGGGGGGATCCACCTTGGATCCCAGAAACTACCGTCCCATCAGTCTGACAAGCCTTATCTGCAAGGCCATGGAGCGTATTATCATGGAACTTATAAACAAAGACATTGGCAACCTTCAAACACTGGACCCCACCCAGTTTGGGTTTGTGAAGGGCCGATCTTGTCTCCTGAACCTGATTGACTTCTTTGAATCAGTCTCCAGAGCCATGGACAAGGGTAAGGTGGTCCACACAGCCTATCTAGACCTTGCTAAGGCCTTTGACACCATCCCCCACTCTGGAATCATAGATAAACTTACTAAGTTGGGCATTAATCCCTATGTCACCCAATGGGTTGCTAAATGGCTTACTGATAGAACCCACACTGTAAAAGTAGCCGACTCCAAATCCAGCTCCAGACAAGTGACAAGTGGAGTACCTCAGGGTTCAGTCCTGGGGCCGCTCTTGTTTGGCATCTACTTCTCTGAAGTACAGGTCAACACTAAGGGACTCTGGCTAACAAAGTTTGCAGATGACTGCAAACTGGGAGCCATTATTGAATCCCCAAATGATGTGGATACTCTACAAAAGGGCCTTACAGAAACAGATGCTTGGTGCCAGAGCCATGGGCTCAAGCTCAATGCTAAGAAATGTATTGTTATCCCTTTGGGAAAAAAACATGTATCCATGAATTACCATATAGGTGGAAGTACACTAAACACAGAAAGTGTGATAAGAGACTTAGGGACACAGGTGGACAGTGGTCTCACCTTCGATAACCACATCGCCACAACAGTCAGGAAATCCTTCTATGTGGCACACCTCATCACAAAGGGCTTTTCATCCAGAAAAAAGGAGATCATTGTCCCACTGTACTCATCCCTCATTAGACCCATTATAGAATACAATGCCCCATTTGGTATGTGCCTCTCAAGACATCTGCAACAACTGGAAAGGCCTCAGAAATACCTCACTAAAAGAATCACAGGCCTAAAGCAGATGCCCTACGCTGACTCCAGCTATACTCTGTCACATATCGTCTACTCAACAGCTCTGGGTTTGACATGGCCTTGTATGTTAAGCAGAGATCGCCTCTGAGTAGACGATATGCGACAGAGTATACTACACTTAAAGAAATCCCAATCCCTCAGAGCTACATGCTCTAGGGATCTAAACCTTGTCATCACAATAAACAAAACATGCTGGAGGGATAGGTTCCTGACCCAGAGACTCCCCAGACTCTGAAATAGATTGCCCATACATGTCAAGCAGAGTGCCTCTTTGGACCTCTTCAAGAGGAACCTTGACGATTGGATGGGAGAAAAGAAATTCACCCCAGGGATCATGTCAGTCGCCTTTCTAGACAGGGGTCCAGGAAAGTAAATAATGTGGGAAGAAATAGCCAGGGAATTGTTATGGCTAGGCTTGTATAGGCCCTAGGGCTGATAGCCTAGTACCAACCTATGAACCTATGAACCTATTTCCATCTAGAAGGCTTTATTTTAAGCCTAATTCAGTTCCGACACATGGTCCAGGCAACTACAGGAGGGAAGAACATATTGACTTTGCGGAATTTATCAATACTAATTTTCACCCTGAGGGGAAGTCTGGGGGAAATTACAATAATATTTACAATGGAGATGACAATATCCCTTTAGGAGAGATGGGGCCCAGGAGATCCGAAAGGATAAAGAACCGAGCCCCTCAACAACAATCATATGCTCAGATAGCGGGAGAATACCAACACAACTCCAACAACAGGAGAATATATAAGCAGTAGAAGATGACAATGGTGGTCTTTCTACTAGCCTTTTTCTCGATAATATACAGAATGATAATACACAGAATGACAAGGAAGCCACTTCCATTATACATTCTTTAGACAATTTCAATATTTTCAATTACACTGACACTGCAATAAATAAGACATTTTTTCAACTGTTTATAAAAGGTTTTACTTTTGTACCACACAGAATACCTAGTATTAATAGTATTTCATTAGATATTAAAATGTTTACGAGGAAATTAAATTTTACTGTTATTTTTAAAGATGAAGGATCTAGTTATGCAAAAGGATCTTTAAAGAGACGCAGCACATTTAACCACCCACTGCAGCATGATATTATGAATTTTGAAAATATACTTATGAAACAAATCAGAAGTAACTATTTCCAGAATGTAGGGAGACAAGAAAGTAATTTAACTCGAGATGAAATTAAACTTATTAGTGAACTTAGATATAATGATAGAATATGGGTGATGAAACCTGATAAGGGAGGAGGTATGGTCCTTATGGATCAGTGGGATTATACTAGAAAGATGCTTGATATACTTAACAATAGTGCAAGTTATTCCCTGGTTTCTAAGAATTAAATTAATATTTCTTATCAAAAAATTGACTACATCCTAGATGATAATTTGTTGCAAGGTCTTATTGATTTGGATTTACACGATTTTTTGAAGGTTAAGAAGCCAGTCATTCCTGCAATTTTTGGCATACCCAAAACACACAAATGTGTTTATGACCCGCCCATGAGACCTATTGTGTCATCTCAGGGCTCAAAGACACAACCATTAGCAATATATATAGATACTAAATTGAAGGGTTACCATGCTAAATATCAACATATTTTAGTTGATTCATGGGACTTTTTACAGAAAATTAGTAAAGTGACATACAATGATAGAGCAGTATTTATTACTATTGATGTCAAAGATCTATTTACTGTTATACCTCATTCTATAGGCATGGACTGGTTTGAAAAGATTTTGATAGAAATGGATTTCTTACTACCAGACGAATTTAAGATAGTGTTGGAAAATATGGAGTTAGTACTAAGGAACAATTACATTTTCTTTCAAGGTGATTACTACCACCAAACTGAAGGAGTAGCTATGGGGGTAGCTTGTGCCCCCATTTATGCTAATATGATTTTGTTATATTGGGAAAGGCATTATGTCTTTGTATCAGAGTTTTCCCAATATATTACAGGCTACTTTCGATTTTTGGATGACATATTTATTTTATGGGAAGGTCCGTCATCTACTATTGAGAAATTTATTGAATTTATTAATGATAGTACTACTTTCCTTAGTTTTACACATGAGACTCATACAAATGAAATTCATTATCTTGATGTTAAGTTATATAAGGATAAGACAGCAAAAAAATATAAGTCCACTATTTATAGGAAAAAGAATTTCTCTAACGCTTACCTCCATTTTGATAGTGATCACCCCATCCAACTAAAAAAGAATGTTGTGAAGGGACAAATGATTCGTGTGGCTAGGATGACAACAGAAAATTAAGTATTTTTAAAGGAGTTAGATATTTTGCAAAATATGTTCCACCAAAGGGGTTACCCCCATGAATTAACACAGACTATTAAGAATTTTGTGATAGAGAGAAGGGATACTATATACACTCCCCTACTTAGATCTAATCACAACATAGGGGTGACCACAGATAAGGAAATTATGGGTTATAAAGATAGTACTAAATCTAAGACACTACCTTATTTGACTTTAACATATTACAAAGGTATTAATTGGCTCAAAAAATGTATCAATGACACATGGGATATGTTTAGATCCATGCCTACTAGAGTGACAGTTTTCCAGAAAACTTTGATATATAGCTATAGGAGGAATGAGAATTTGAAAAACATTCTGGAAAAGAATAAAGAAAAGATGGAAAAAATCCCAAGTAATACGAGTAATAGAAGGGATACTTTCCGGTGTAGAAGATGTCCCCAATGTCCCTTCATTGCAGGTCAAAAAGAATTAAAACTTCCAAGTATAAGATCAACGTTAAAGGTTAAAAAATACAGTAGCTGTTATTCTAAGGGAGTGGCATATCTAGCTTACTGTAATTTTTGTTGGAGTTTCTATATAGGCAAAACAGAGAGACATCTAAGAAGGCAAATTTATGAACACATTAGGGACATTAATCGCAGAAACGAAAACAATGCCTTATATAGACACTCACTTGTATGTTTGGAAGCTAATTTTAATTTTGGGTTCTGGAGACTGTAGAGGTCTTTGATAGAGGAGGGGATTGGGAAACAAAACTTGCGTATAGGGAAATGATTTGGCAGTTAAAATTGGACGCATGCAGTGGGAAGGGTCTCAATGACCATATATCTATTATACCAGCCTTAAAATTGCTATTGCAAGATCCTAAAAAAGTACACAAAAATAATGTTATTAATAAATTATTAGAGTCATGATTTTGAATTATATGTATTTTAAACAATATGTATTTTATGGTCATTATATATTTTTATACACGGTTTTGATACCATTATTTTAACATATATATATATATATATATATATATATACATATATTTATTATTATATTACATATTTATAATTATATTCATAATTAATTTATATAATTAATTTATATACTCACGGATGTTTACATGCAGTCATGTTAATATATTTTAATTATATATTTTTATATAAGTCATTTATTCATATACATTTGTATTTGACAATACTGGGTGGTACTAGTGTTTTGATAGGTTGTATATACATATATTTTTTTCATTTTTTTCGTATTTATTATCATATATATTTTTTATATACATTTTTGGTTATACATTTTTGTACATATACTTAAATGTACAGTGTGTATATATACATATTTTTTGTGTTAACATTATGGGCTTGTAGGAATGCATAACATTTCATACTGCTTAACCTGGTTATTATTTACCTTTGGGATAGATTGCAATACAAATGATTTTTTAAGAAAAATTGACTTTATCTATGACAATTGATTTACTGAAGATAATTAAGTGTGATTCAGCATTGTATAAATAGGTGATGTCAGTGGTTATTAATTGATTCTGAAGAGGTCTCCGGTGAGGAGACGAAAGCGCTAAATCTGAAGTTTTTATACAATAAAGCTTTGAACTATTTGGTGTCGAGTTCGTTTGGAATTATTCCTTGTATCACAAGGTGGAACTATTGGTGGTACCCACTTGATTAGGAGGATTGCCTTTATTGATCCGGGAAGCTGAGTTGTGTTTTGGTTGTGCAATTTGTCCACAAAAAAAATAATGCTACAGCATGACAAAGCCTAGAAAGAGTGGCTTAAAAATAGAACAGAAAATACATTTCAACTTTTCAGGCGACTAACGAATAGGACAAAATATCAAATAAAATATGACAAGTGAACCTGTTATTATAACATTCTCCAAAATAAACATCAAAACAACCCAAAACTCTGTGGACTTCAAAAAACAAACATTTACATCTACGTTAAACTTCCACCCCTACCGCTACATCAAGCAATACTACTGATATAATACTACTGACATCTCATTGAGTGTTAAACCTGTACCCAGAAGATGTGCAAAAATTTTAGCTTTCAACAGAGCATTACAGCCAGCTATATCATTGTTATTTTAATATGCAAAGAGGAAGTCTGCCAAGGCTATGATTAAGCATTTGCTGAAGTATCATGTGAATTCTTGCAAATCAGAACTAGAACTACAAACCACACACAATATTATGTATGTCCTTTTCTAGAATGATAGTTTACCTAATGCAACAAGAAATCATTTTTTTAACTTAGCAGTGCACTTTTTTCTAAATATCAGGTACCTTTGTTGGCATATTTTTTCCTGCCATTTCTTTATTTACTTTATTCTACATTTCAATAATGTTTTAAAGCTCAAGGCTCCATCACGCAGCTTTCAAAGGAGCAAAGCATTCATTGGCAGCAATCCTGGGATGATGTGGGCAAACATTTAATTAAGTGCCATGTACAAGTATGTACAAGCACTGCATCTATGAGGAAAGGAGAAAACAAGCAGTTAAGTGACAAGCAAGCAAGCAAAGCACAACAGTTGGGCCAGTGCAGTTTATTTCCCATGTTACTCACAAAGATTGAAACCAGACACAAAGTATTTATACTTTCTTAAAGGATGCAGTCCTGCCTTTCTAGTGCAGTCATGGACAGAATGATTGTGTCTTTTCTTCCTTCAGTGGGAAGAGCGTGTCGCTACGCTGTGTCCTAATCCAGTCATGCAGTCATTTTCAAAAAGCTGCTGGGACAATTTGTTTTTGTAAAGGATACAGATACAAGTGTTCCTTGCTCAGCTTTATCATGGCATTATTATTTCTCTAATCGTTCCAATAAGAAAGACTATTCATTATTATTATTATTATTATTTTAGATCTGTTTTGCTATTACTATTCAATGATTAAAAATTAATGAAAGGTTGCAATAAATAAAGTAATACAAAAATTAATAAAAAAGAGCTCCATATAATCAAGTCTGTAGTATAGCACATATATACAAAGCACATCTGTTCCTGTCCTTCATTCTATTGTCAGCATATGGAGTAAAAGCACTGTACATTTTCTAATTCTTTGATGTTTGTAGATATGCATGTACATTTTACATAGTACATATTTACATTTTATTTATTCTCTACCCATATATTTACAGAATGTTTCTGATTAATATGTTTATGAGATTTCTAATATAAGAGCAAGTCCATGTTGTTACAATACATCAAATTACGTCTGTGTGTGATGCTTTGTTCCAGTCTGCTGCGACCCTTTCATGATAATTTCATCCTAGTAGTATCCTAGTAGAAGGCTTACAGTTCTAAGAGCTGCTGAGAAGTCTTATAGCTACTGTACATCTGACTTTTAGAGGTATTAATTCCAATCACTATAAATATTCATTTACATTGATAATTATGTTTTGATAGAGAAAGGAATTCTATATAAGCACTGTCTTAGGTCCTTTAAACCAGGCATTTGCTTGCAGCTTTTTCATTCTTTTTGTTAATTCATGCCATGTTTTCCAACCATTGACATTCATATAAAAGATTATTCACACATGTTGCTCAGAGAAAATTTTGTAAGCTGATGTCTAAAGTTTGCTTGAGGTTCCAGTACTATAACATGCCATCAGCAGCTGGTGGTGAAGTGAGGGAAAACAAGTCGCTTGATTTTATAAGTAGTTGTAGCTCACCTATGCTTATATAATTTTCCCACACCGATAGTCATAGTTTGCTGCATGTTAATACAATGATATGAAAGAGCACTTTACATAGTTAATATAAATAAATAATGATATACAGTTTTATAAATAAATAATAAGATATACTGTCTAAGGGAAAACAACTATCTTTGTACTCAGTTCCACATTCCTGAAATAGAATATGTAGGCTCCAGAACTAGGCAAAATTGAAAATATTCATCAGGAGTCTGGTGATGAGGGGTATATCACATATATGGATGAATATGTAGGAAAAATGTAATATGTACCACAGAGCATCTGAAACCACATGGCTTCTGGGGGTGATAACTGGGCCCCAGACCTGGAGCATAATTTAATTATTTCCTTCAGATGTCTTGAAATCTCCAGTGGTGAAGCAAGCTAAAACAAATGCATTTATAGTTCATCTAAGTTGCTTTAATTTTCTCAAAGGAGTATTCAAGGCTTCAGCAGTTTAATGTCATGATGGAAAATTGCACTACAACAATTATATAAATAAATAATCACTTGTGCTGTTTGAGACAAAGCAAGACAATTGCTTTGTAGGCAGTTCTGCATTTTTAATTTAATATATCAGCTGCAGAATATGATGCAGAAAAACAGAAATATTCATCAGAAGTTTAATGATGCAGTTTATCATAAACTTTGATCAAATTATTAGGAAAATGATCTAAAATGTACTACAAAGCATCTAACACTGCACAGTTTCTGAAGAGCACTAGACCACAAGACCATAGCAAAAGATAATTCTTTCTTCCAGCAAAGCAATCTCATCTTCAGAAAAGCTTAAGTTACTCTAGAAGATTCTCTGCACAGCCTTGAAGGGTATGCTATAATACATATGAACTTCCTGGTAATATGAAATGTACCTCTGGGTCCAGAATTCTGAGTACCGCCAGAAATAAATGTGTAGGTTTAGCAACAATTTTTGTTGCAGGGTTTGGTACCAACTTTGGGGTAATAGCCGGTGCTATGTTGTTTGCTCTTTAACAGAAAATTCCATAGACTGGTTCATCATTAGTCAACAGTAGCCAGTGGTAGAAAGAAGGGTCAAACATATAAAATGAAATTTATTGATGATGGACCTGTAAATAGAAATGATAACATGGTTAAAAAGTACTACAAATTGAATGTATTTTGTTGTGTGACAGCGTGCTTTCTTTAGGGATTCAAGGTCAAGAGACATTCTACTGATTGATTGAATGTTCAGTACTCTCTGATATCCTTTCATCATAAAACAATGCATACATTGTGCCTAGTCAGCAAAATCAGTAGAATATAAGAAATTGTTGCTATGACAAATCATTATTTATAAGCTTCTGATATTAAGACATGTGGAGCTAGGATGTGAAATAATAAATGAAATAAGAAGTAAATTACCAGAAAGGCTGTCAGTAAAAGACAAAGCAGTAACAGTAAACAGGAGGTAGGGACAGGTCTTGGTGAATGCACACAAGAGGGACTGGTTGGCTTCCTTGGAAAAGAAGGTAAGACACACAGTCATTTATACCACATTTGTAAAGCTCTGGTACTGTTACTGTGAATAACAGGAAAATCTGAAAAGCTTGGATATTGTTAATGTCCCCCCAAAAATGTTCCTCTACACATTAAACAAACAGGGTGGCAAAACTACAGTCTATCTCTGTACCCATGGTGACTCCTCTGAAATGCTTAAAAAGCTGTTTAGGCTCAGAATAAGTTCTGACTCAGTTTAATTTCTCCAAGTCCTTTGGATTTCCAATACTATGATGGGAATGGATCCCATTGCTATGTCAGGGTATGAAATTTGTAGTGTTTCAGACTCTGATGTTAGTCAAGATTGCCTCCTTCTGTAATTCATATGGGTTATATATAATGGCATCATGCCTAAGTACTACTGTATATTCTTTTCCATTAGACCATTTGCTCTCAGTTCTATTGGAACTGTCTGGGTATCTTTGTTCTACATTGCTCTCATTTCTACTTGCAAACCCTGGTGTTTTATGATGTTGTATCTCTCTGTATGTAAGACATTTGTAATCAATGGGTGTAGCAATTTCAAAAATCAATGCTGCTTTTATTTTACATTTTTTATGGACTACTATATCGGGTTTTCTCCAATCTATTTTTGAACTGTTGATAATAGGTGATCTCATGTGATATAAACTTCATTATTCTATATAATGCTTTGAGTTTCATGTTTCCAATGCATCTCAGTTACTTCTATATTGTAAAGTTTGCATAATCCCCAGTGTAACAGTCTTGTCACATATTTGTGCCTTTCAGCATATAGGCCATCTATCACACACAGCAAAAAGATGTGCAACTGTTTCCAGTTCTGTTTTACAGATCTTGCATTTGCCTGTTTCTCTCACCATTTCAATGGACTATGTAAACCTACGTTTATGTAGTCCACTATCCTGGGCCACCATTATTAGCATTTCATCTTTTGATTTCAGTTCATCTCACTGTAACCATTCCTGCATCTAAACTTAGTCAAGACAAGGTTTCTCAATGAGATCTTTGTTCTTGTCACTACACTTATTGATTTCCCAATGTTTTTTCTCTGCCATTGTGGAGTCTGCTTGTTTTGCATACTCTACCCATGTCTGCATGAGTTTTAACAGGTACTGGGGTTCCTCCAACCACCCACAAATGGTTGATGGGCTTTATATATATATATATATATATATATATATATATATATATATATATATATATATATATACATATTGCATGTAGTCTTGTTATTTTGAACTGCACTGAGACTGAAAAGGGTCCATGATGGCCATAAATAAATGACTACAAGATTTGTAAGAATTTTAAAACTTTGTAGCAATGGTAATTTTAAAAGAATAAAAGTAAAAATACTTTAACTTGCCTGTTCTGGAAAAGAACTGCCTCTAAGAACAACAACAAAACAACTAATTTATACTGGGGACTGATGGTAAAGTTAGTCTGTGTAAGGAAAGTAGCAGTGGGCAACTGTGGACAGGTCTTATTGCTGTATAAGCCCCAAAGCTTAGTGTGACATGAGAAACAGATAATAATACTATCTATCACTAATGAACTAGGTATACAGAAAGCTGTAATAATAAGTAAACGTTCATGCTCGTGAATTTAATTAGTGGTATACATTTTATAATCCATTAACCAGAGCTGCTCTACATTTGGCATCCTTTGCAGAGGTCTAAAGTGTTTCTGCATGAATCCAAGCCATCTCATGCAAAATGCAAGTTTATAAGTATATTTATGAGTTTTATCTGCACTTTTCAACTGCATTTAAGTAGATTTCTGCATTATTTTCCATCTTTTTTACTGATTTACTGTGTGCCTGGTTCATTATCTACACTTGTGTTGCATTGTACTGTACATAGATAGCATAGAATAGATTCAGGCCTTCTGAATCTAGCCTGTATTGATACACTTGAGCACTAATCCGGTCATCTTACATTAAGTGGGGCTCCCCTGCACCCTTGTAGCAGAAGAATGTTGATACAGCCTTGTCTGAGCTGGGGGTTGCTAGAGGAAGGATCATTGTGTGATTTCCTATTGGTAAATTAGCTTAAACGTGTTTAATTTCATCTGTGTTGAAGCCTCATGTTTACTTGGCGCTGCACATCTCGCAACAGGGTTTAGTAGTACCCTGCATAGGCACAAATACTGAGATACAATTTTTCCCCTAAACAACTGTCAGTATAACTCTTCCAAGCTTCCCTGCTGCACTGTGGGTAAATCAGCTGCATACTGCTGCACTGCGGGCAACTCAGCTACACACTGCTGCACTGCGGGTAACTCAGCTACACACTGCTGCACTGCAGGCAACTCAGCACTGAGCAGCATAGACATAGTTTTTCATCCTAATCTTCAATAGAATAAGTCCCCTTGTTAATCCTAGAGCAAAAACTGATCTAACTTGCCCACCCCCCAATAGTACTTAATGATTTTAACCTGCCACAGTGGAAGGGCAGTTTCCCACCATTTCTCTGGCCAGCCTGATTGACATGGGCATTCTGAAGCAATGTAGTGATTGCCTCATGTATACTGACAACCACTTACTTCTAAAGCAAGCAAATACAGTATGGCAGAGATGTAATTATACCATGAAACTGGAATCAATCCTCTCACATAACAAGAAAGAGGGCATCAAACAGGTTGTCAGCACACACACACCTCTCCTCTCACACTGCATTTGCCTGTCTTACTTCTTCTTCTTTTGGCTTTTTTCCCAGTTAGGGGTCACCACAGCAGATCATGTGTCCACTCATGATTGGCAGTGGAGTTTTACAGTGTCGAGTTGCCAGCCTGGTGCCCAACCTTTCACAGAAGGCACACACACGCACACACTCACACCTTGGGCCAATTTAGAGAGCCCAATCCACCTACAGCATGTCTCTGGGATGAAACTGGAGCACCCGGAGGAAACCCACGCTACTACAGGGATGACATGCAGACACTGCACAGAAGGCACCCCAGCATCGAACCGGAGAACCTCTTGCTGTGAGGCGGCAATGCTAACCACTGCACCACAGTGGCCACCCTATTTGCCTGCCTTACTGTGCCTGTTAAATCATATTTTGTTGCTGTTTTCATTGTTTGCAAAGCTTTTTTGCTATTTTCATGTTTTGCAAAATAATTGTTGTGACTTTTCACTGTTTGCAAAACATCTGTTCTGTTTGTTCTGTTTTCCTGCCAAGCAATGTTTTAAATAATTGATTTGTTTGCTTTTTAAAACATTCTTTAGTGTCTCCTTGCTGTTCTTCTGCTGTCTAAAACATTTTTAGTGTCTCACTGCTGTTTTCTGCTGTTTAAAACATTGTTAGTGTTTCCCGCCTAAATTAGTGTAGCTAGTATCTGTGGCATAGTCCAGATACAGATTTGCTGCATCTTTGTTTGTAGTATCTGTTGTATTCTGAGCACATTTCCCAAGCCATCTTTGATTGGAAGGGCCCTTCTCACCCTTGTGAGAGAAGTGTGCTGATTGGATTCTGTCTTGTGAAGGATGATTGATTTAGGGCTTGGAGTAAGCATCATTTGTTTTTTTGAGTATTTTTTTAGGTTTTTAGCTTCTGATAGTTAAGTGCCATGTTTGAGCCAGTTTCTGTTTGTTTGCACATCATGCAGCACTATGCACTGCCGCTCAATTGTGCACCATAGCCAGACAGATAATTTTGACAATTTTTCCCTTAGATACAGCTGTAGTACATTAGTGTAGTCCTCATCTTTTTTACATCTCCGGTCTAAGAAGTATTGTTAGTGAACTGTGACTTATTAAATCACAGCCAAAAACCCCATCAGAAATACCCATCTACAGACCACATTCTAGATCAGTCCTGAAAGCACCCCCTTTGTGATAACAATTCTTCAAACCTAGCATTATGGGCAGTTGGAATAACCTTGTTTCTCCTGCCGGCCATGCTGATTTGGATCTCCTGAGGCAGTGTGGCAACCACCTCATGTACACTAACAAACATCTGCTAATAACTCATTCCAGTACGGAGTGCGAGAGATGTATCAACATAAAGAATCTTGAATGATGACATCCCCAGCACCTGCTCCCCTCCCCTTATCACCAGGGAGCAGGTCCTTAATGCCCTCTCAAAGGCAAAAAATACAGTCTCCATGGGACCCGACAACATCCCTGGCTGTATCCTACATGAACTCAGGCATGATCTCTCAGCTCCATTAGACACCCTATTCAACTAAAGCCTGAGCACCGGCTTCATCCCAACTGAATGGAGGACAGCCACTGTCATCCCTCCACACAAAGGTGGAGCATCCCCTGACCCAGGCAATTATAGGCCCATCACGCTAACTAGCCTGATCTGCAAGGCTATGGAATGCATCTAATGGACCTTATAAACAAGGACATTGGCAACCTCCAAACGTTTGACCCCACACTGTTTGCTTTTGTCAAAGGGAGATCATGCCTTTTAAATATGGTCGACTTCTTCAAAACAGTCACTAAAGCCATGGACGAGAGGAAGGCAGTGCACACCACCTACCTTGATCTAGCCAGAGCCTTTGACAGTATTCCCCACTCAGGCGTAATAGATGAACTTTCCCAGCTAGGCATCAACCCATGTATTACCAGATGTGTAGCTAACTGTCTCACTGATAGAAACCACTCAGTCAAAGTAGGGGAAACCACCTCTAGTAGTAGACCCATAAGACATGGTGTACCCCAAGGAACGGTCTTGGGGCCCCTACTGTTTGGGATATACTTTTCTGAGGTGCAAGCCAAAACCAGTGGTCTGTGGCTGACCAAGTTTGCAGATGACTGCAAGCTGGGTGCTGTCTTAAATTCCCCTAGTGATGTGAACATCCTCCAAGAGGGCCTTATCCAAACTAATGACTGGTGCCAGAAGCATGGCCTCAAACTGAATGCCAAGAAATGCATCAATATTCCATTTGGGGAAAATGGTATCCCCACTAATTATCACATTAATAACAATGTACTAAGCATGCAATCAGTCGTGAGGAACTTGGGCACCCAGGTTGATAGCAATCTGACTTTTGATCACCATGTTGCCTCCGTTGTACGGAAGGCTTACTACATGGCCTACCTCATAAATAAGGGTATTTCATCCATGAACAAGGAGGTCATAACATCCCTGTACTCCTCCTTTATCAGACCTATTATTGAGTACAATGCCTCCTTTGGCATGCACCTTGCCCAGCACATGCAGCAGTTGGAAAGTCCACAAAGGTTCCTGACCAGGAAAATCCAGGGTCTCAAACACCTATCTTATACAGATAGGCTAAAAGTCTTGTCCCTGTACTCAGTCTCATATAGACTGTCAGAGGTGACCTGTGTCTGGCATACAAGGCCATCTCAGACCTGGCCTTAATGGAGTTGCTGCATATCCCTAAGACAAACTCCACTTGAGCAACCCACACGCAAGGCCTTAACCTGGTCTGTGATATTAATAGAACTTGCTGGCAGGATAGATTTGTGTCCCAAAGACTCGCCCATCTGCGGAATAGATTCCTTCTCCATGTCAAGCACAGTACTTCTCTAGGCCTCATTAAGAGGAACCTGGATGACCGGATGGGAAGCAGAAAATACACCCCTGGGATCCCACCTGTGTCCCTGCTGGACAGGGGAATCAGGTGCTGACTTTGAGGGAACATGTGGTAAATTCTTGGCTAGGCTTATTAGGGCCTCTGAGCCAATAGCCTAGTATCATCCTATGAACCTATGAACCTATGAATCCCTGCTCTCTCAAATTTGAAATAGTAACACTGAAGAGGTTGACTCACCCACCACTACTCATACACATAGTACGCATCCAACACATAAATCAACATATGCAGAGATTCTCTAAAAAAAATACCAAAACACCCGAGACTTCCAAAACAAAAGACTGCTACAACTAACACATTTCCCAAAGTACCCAAGACACATAGCAACACCAGTATCTCATCTACCAAACCTTTAAGGTGTAACACTCAAAAAACAAATTTTCTTGTCATAAGACTCCATAGTGAGACACACGGACATCCCACTCACCAGAGTAGATAAGGAGAAAGTCACAGTCAGCTGCCTACCCTGTGCCAGGATTCAATAGATCATCCATGCACTCAGGTCTCTTGGTAATAAGTGCCATTATGACTCTGTCATAGTTCATGTTGGAGTGAACAGCCTGAGATATACCTCACTGGACTATATGAAGAGACATGACTGAACTCTTCATGTATGTATCCCAGGCAGGTATGTCCCTAGCCTTGAGCAGCATATTACACTCACCTAGAATGATGCCATAGTGTAAACAAAAAAATGATCGATTTCAATAATTGGCTTAGGTTTTGGTGTCATTCAAAGGGGATTCAGTTTCTGTCAGCCTGGGATGACATGGTTGACAAACCTTGCTGCTTTGCCAAAGACGGTTTGCATCTGGCACCACTAGGCTTTCAGCTGCTGGCAAAGGTTCTTGCCTCTCCCATAATGCCGTTTCTTAGGCAACGTCTCAAAAACAAAATTGCTGAAGTGAACATTGCCAACCATAACAAAATAAGGGTTATGCTGCTAAAGACTAGAAGCTTAAACCAAAAGCTGCACATCCTGGAAGCACTTCTCTCACTGGAGGATGTAGATGTCTGTGCAATCACAGAAACCTGGTTCAAGGCCTCAGAGAGTACCCCAGTCTTGCAAGGTTACAATGCCTTCCACATCTTCAGACTGGAAAATGAACATGTCAGAACCAAAGGAGGTGGTGTTTCTATTTATATTAAAGATAAATTCAGCTCTCGACTAGTTAGACGTTGAGGAGAGGATTTATGCCTGGCATACAGGGCATTGTCAGACCCCACTCTGATGGACCTCCTGCATATCCACAAAACAAACAGTACCAGAATTTCCTATTCTAATATCTTAAACCTTGCCTGTGATATAAATTGGACCTGCTGGAGATATAGGTATGTATCTCAGAGACTACCCCATCTATGAAACAGGCTCCCCATCCATGTGAAGCTAAGTTCCTCCCTAATCCAATTCAAGTGCAACTTGGACAATTGGATGGGAAACTGGAAATTCATCCCTGGTTTGGCACCTATGTCTCTGATGCAAACAGGTAACCTGTAAATGGTTCATCTCCCAGGCCCATGCTTACACTTATCAAGGGTATCAGAACTCGTGAGTGATTTGGGATGCATGGCTAGGCTTAAAAAGGCCCTTGTGGTAGTTAGCCTAGTAAACACCTATTAACCTATAGACTGGACAACTCCATGGAGTTACTACAAATTCAGATTACTGTGGGTAAGACCCCCATTCAGGTTATAGCTAGTTATAGATCCCCTCCATGAATCAGGATATACACGAGTCCTACTTGAACAAACTGGAGTCAATCCAAATATTGCCAAACACTCTGGTCGAGGGGGATTTCAATTATCCCACCATCAACTGGGAAACCTACTCTAGCCTTAACTCACTAGCGCAAAAGATCCTTGACTTTGTTAACTCAAATGCCCTGAAACAAATTGTTCAAATCCCAACAAGAGCAACAAAAATACTAGAGCTGGTCGTCACTAACATGACAAACGGATGCACCTCCACAACTGTTGGACCCTCATTAGTTAAATCTGACCACAAATCAGTTGCTTTTGAACTGTCACTAGCACCAGAACTCACAAAGTGCAAAGTCAGACAAAAAAAACTTCACCAAAGCATACTATACCCTCCTAGGGGAAGGTATAAATGCATTCCAAGCCCCACCCCCAGCTGGAAGTGGTAACTATGCCAAAGCTAACACTGAAGCCTTGTACAATCAACTGAATAAGTGTATAGGCTCAGCTGTTCCAAAGAAAATCAAAGCCAGAGTCCCAAGTAAAATAAAGCTGCCCTGGTGGACATCCAGCATCAACAAACTTTACAACAAAAGCAAAAAGTTGCTGTCTAAGAAAACTAAGGCGAGGCCCCCAACAAGAGCAAAGCACAGTCCTCAGCCTCAACAGGCAAATAAGACAACATGCCAAATCCTCTAAGGCTAACTTTGAGAAAAACTTAGCAATCACAACAAAGGATAACCATAAGACCATCTACAGCTGCGCAAGCAGCCTGAAAGGTCGGACCCAAGCATGTGCCAAACTACTAACTGCATCACACACATTGATCCCACAGAGATAACAAACTTGCTAGTAGACAGATTTGGTGAAAATTTAATTCCCTTATCTCCCCCAAACTTATCACAAATCTTGCCCCCAAACTTCTCCTCACCCTACATATCTGAAGACCAGGTCATTAAAGCCTTGGCTAAGACAGAAAACATAACCTCTATGGAGCCAGATAGCATCCCAGGCTGTCTTCTAAACAAACTAAAACATGAACTCGCATCACCATTAAGTACTCTGTTCACTCACAGCCTAACCACAGGCTTTGTTCCTGTGGAATGAAGAACACCAACAGTTATTCCCTTCCACAAAGGTGGCTTAGCAGCAGAACCAGGGAATTATAGATCCATAAGTCTGACCAGCCTCATCTATAAAGCCATGGAGTGTATCATCGTGGACCTCTTAAATAAAGACATAAGCAACTTCCAAACCATGGATCCAACCCAATGTGGCTTCATTAAGGGCAGATTCTGCCCGGTAAACCTAGTAGATTTCTTCGAAAATGTGAGCAGGGCCATTGATGAGGGTAAATCTGTGTGCACAGCATACCACAGCATGCCTCAACTTGGCAAAAATCGTTCACACAATCCCACACATTACCAATAAACTTAGCAAAGTGAATGTAACCCCCTTGGTTGTAAGATGGGTTGCCAACTGGCTCACAAACCAGTCACACACTATCAAAGTGGCTGACTCCACATCAACCAGCAGACCTGCCACCAGTCGGGTGTACAAGGTTCAGTGCTTGACCCCCTACTATTTAGTAGATACTTCTCAGAAGCTCAGGCCAAAACTAAGAGGCTGTGGCTGACCAAGTTTGTAGACTGCAAACTGGGTGCAATTACTAGATCCCTAAATAATGCCAGTATACTTCAAAAGAATCTTGCACAGACCAATGACTGGTGTCTTAGTCATGGTCTCAAACAGAATGTATAGGAATACATTATCATTTCCTGCAGTAAAAACAATGTCCCTTCACACTATCAAATTAACAACAATACCCTATGTACCTATGAAGTGGTAAGAGATCTGGGATCACAAATAGACTGTGACCTTAATTTTGACCACCATTTTCTACTGTAGTAAGGAAGGCTTTCTATGAAGCACACTTGATAAGCAAAGGCATTGCCTCCAGACCAAAGGAGAATACAACCCCTCTATACTCATCACTACTCAGGCCCATAACTGAGTATAATGCTTCTTTCACCATGTACCAATCAAAGCACCTGCAGCAACTGGAGAGACCGCAGAGGTTTCTAACTAAGAAGACCAAGGGACTCCAGTACTTGCCTTACACAGACCAACTAAAGTCCTTGTCACTACACAATATTATAGAGACTTTTTAGGGAAGACTTATGCCTGGCTTACAGTGTAATCTCCGACACAAACCTAATGAATCTGATGCATATATGTAAATCAAACATGACTAGAGCTACTCATTTGAGGGATCTAAATATGGCCTGCAACTTGAATAGGACATGCTGAAGGGACAGATTTGTCTCCCAATGTGTGCCACATCTTTGGAATAGGCTGCCAATTCATGTGAAGCAGAGCACCTCTATGAAACTGTTCAAAAGGAACCTGGATAAGTGAATGGGGCACCATAAATTCTTACCAGGGATAGGGCCCACAACCCGCCTAGACATGGGCAGCCATTGCTAAATACAGTCCTGGATATTGACTAGAGTATCTATGGTATTACATTGGGATGAAATGGCTAGGCTTGAAATGACCTCTGGATCGATAGCCTAGTAACCTCCTATGATCCTGTGATCCTAAGGTAAGGCCACAACACATAAACCCACTCAGAGGTACTCACTAAAAGCTTAACAAATGATCAGAGACCTCCCAAGTGCAAACACTTACACATACTAAAATACAGACAGAATCCATTACACATAACAACACACATACCAGTGTCTCAGCAAATAGGCCCCTAAGGCAAAACACCTCAAAAACAAATGCCTTGGTCATAGGGGACTCAATAGTTGAACTCACAGATATACCCATCACCAGACTGGACAAGGAGAAGGTCACAGTCAGTTGATTTCAGGTGGCAGGATCCGTCAAATGACATATGCACTTAAGTCCCTCAACAACAAGTACCGTTATGGCTCTATCATAGCTCATGTTGGGGGTGAATGACTTGAGACGTACCTCTCTGGATTATATGAAGAGAGACATGACTGAACTCTCAAATTATGTATCCCAGGCAGGTATGACCCTAGCCCTAAGCAGCAGTCTACCTTCACCTAGGATGATGTCACAATAAAGACAAAAAATGATAGACTTCAACAACAGACTTCTGGTGTCAATCCAGGGGGATCCAGTATCTGTCAGCCTGTGAGGACATGGTCGACAGACTGCTCTGCTTTGCCAGAGATGGTCTGTATCTGTCTCTTCATGGCTTTTGGATACTGGCAAAGACTCTTGCCTCCCACACTGTGTTTTTTTTAGGCAACACCAAAAAATAAAATTTCCATCGTAATAAAATACACTTGTGACAAACTCAAGGTTATGCTGCTTAATGCCAGGAGCCTAAACAGAAAATGGCACTCCCTGGAAGCACTCCTCTCCCTGGAAGATGCTGACATCTGTGCAGTCACAGAGACATGGTTCAGGGTTGAGGAGAACACCTCAGCTGTGCAAGGTTACAATATCTTCCACACGTTCAGAACTCAAAATGAGAATGAGCATGAAAGGACCAAAGGTGGAGGTGTATCCATCTTCATTAAAGCTAAGTACACCTTGAGACTGGTTAAAAGGTATGACTCGCTTGAGTTAGTCCAGGTCCAACTAACTATAGGCAAAGTCCCCTACTGCACCATTGTTAGCTTTAGGTCCCCCACCATGAGTCAAGAGAAACATACCACCTACCTGTACCTACTGGAGTCACTAACAGTACAGCCAAACACCTTGGTCATGGGAGATTTCAAGTATCCTTACATCGATTGGGTGACATATGTGAGCACAGACATGATCACCCAAAGGTTCTTAGACTTTGTGAGTAGAAATGCCCTGGAGCAGATAGTCCACACCCCCACAAGGGGTTCACTGCATCCCCTCCCCCTGTGTGGTACCCTCCCTGGAAAGGTCAGACCATAAATCATTCTTGTTCGAAGTAACTATCGGAGCTGACATCCTCACAGGAGCAATAAAACTAACATTTTTTTCAAGGCTAACTACAGCCCACTAAGTGATAGTATAAAAAGATTCAACCTCCTGCAAACACAGCCAACAATGACTCCTATGCAGAGGTGTACACAAATGCCTTGTATAAACACCTAAACAACTGTATAGACTTGGCAGTATCTGACTAGATCAAAATCAGGTTCTCCTGAAAAAACAACCCACCCTGGTAGACCTCAAGTATAAATAGGTTATATAACAAGATGAAGAAACTGATGTCTAAAAGCAAAAGGGAACTGACTCAGTAGATAAAAAAATCCCTCCAAAACATGAACAATTAAATCAGATATCTTGAAAAGTCCTCTAAAGCAAATTACAAATAACATCCCTAGCTAAAGATAACCATAAGGCATTTCTTAGCTGTGTCAGAAATCTTAAAGGGAATGCCTAGCTATGTGCAGAACTAATTGCAGATGGTACAGTGGTATCTGAGGAAATTACCAACCTGCTAGCTGACAGATTTGGAACAAACATCACCCCCCCCCACCACCACCAGCCATACCCCAGACTATTCCTGACACTAGTCCCTTCCCAAGTATCTCTAGAAAACAGGTCATATCTGCACTTTCCAAGGCTAAAAACACAGTCTCAATGGGACCAGACAACATCCCAGGCTGCTTATTTAGCAATCTAAAACAAGACCTATCAGACCCACTAGACACTCGCTTTAACCATAGCCTGAGAACTGACTATGTTCAAGCAGAGTGGAGAACAGCAACAGTAATCTCCTTTCACAAATGTGGTCCATAAACCAACCTTGGGAACTGTAGATCTATAAGCCTAACCAGCCTCATCTGCATGGCAATGGAAAAAATCATCATGGACCTTGTCAACAATGACATAGGTGACCTTCGTACTCTTGACCCAACCCAGTTTGGCTTCATTAAAGGTAGATCATGCTTTGAGAATGTCACCAAAGCCCTGGATGAAGGTAAGACAGTGCATACCACCTACCTAAACTTAGCCAAGGCTTTTAACACAATTCCCCACTCAGGCATCATTGAGAAACACACCCAGCTGGGGAATGACCCTTATGTCACTAGATAGGTAGCCAACTAGCTCACAGACAGAAATCACATTGTTAAAGTCACATACTCCACCTCTAGCAGCAGCCCAGTCACCAGTGGTTCATCACAAGATGTGTACTGGGCCAGTTACTGTTTGGAATTTATTTTTCAGAAGTTAAGGCCAAAGTAGATGGTCTGTGGCTTACCAAATTCATTGATGTTTGCAATTTGGGTGCAATCATCGAGTCCCTCAATGATGTTAACATATTACAGAAGGGGCTGACACAGACAAACAATTAATGCCAAAGCCATGGACTGAAACTAAATGCAAAAAAGTGCATTATTATCCCCCATTTGGCAAAGAGGAATACCTGTCAATCACAGTACTGACAGCACCCCCTCTAAACTCAAATCCTGTGGTGCGAAACTTGGGAACTCATGTTGATAGAAATCTAAACTTCAATCACCGTGTCTCTGCAGTGGTAAAGAAAACTTTCTATACTGCACATCTCATAAGTAAGGACATCACATCCAGGTCTAAGGATGTTATAACTCCACTGTACTCAACCTTCATTAGACCACCAATTGAGTACAATGCCCTCTTTTTCATGTACCTCACCAGACATCTGAGGCAGGAGAAACCACAGAGGTTCCTCACAAGAAAAACTCAGGGCCTGTAAACCATGTTTTATATGGACAGACTGAAAGCCCTGTCACTGTACTCTGTATCTTATAGGCTGCTGAGAGGTGACTTGTGCCTTGAGTATGGAAATGCTGCAAATATGCAAATCAAATGGGACAAGAGTCACTTGCTCCAGGGATCTTAACCTAGCCTCTGATATCAACAGAACCTGCTGGAGAGACAGATGTGTCTCCCAGAGACTGCTGCTCCTCTGGAATAGGCTCCCAATTCATGTTAAGCAGAGCTCCTCACTGACCATGTTCAAGAACAACCTGGACAATTGGATGGGGGACCACAAATTCACCCCAGGGGTGGCAGCCATGTCCTGTATGGACTGAGGTAGTTGGTGTTGACCTTGGACTTGCTCTGCAATTAATGCCCATCTACCCAAGGTCATTTGGGGTAACTCAGATATAATATGGCTAAGAATGTAAGGGTAACTCAGGTATAACATGGCTAGGCTTATAAGGGCGCTAGGGCCATTAGTCTAGTAACATCCTGTGAACCTATAAAACTAAACAAACACCTAATTTACATCTTATATCTCCTTAGTTTCCCTTCTTCACTCACTTCCTTACTTTTAGCAATTTCTCTCCCCTGGCTTTCCTCTCTAAATATACAATAAGATGCTTTTCTCACTTCGTATTGCAATTCCTGTTTGCATTATACTAAGTTACCTTTAATTTCTCTATAAACTAGCTAAAATGTTTGTAACTATTAAATCATCGCCATATAACTTGCATTTATTCTCAACCATTGTTTTCATATTATGTTTAATTTGGTATAATTATTTAAACAAAATTGTCTTTGTATTATTTTTAAAGACTGTAAAATTATTCTTAAAATGTTTTGCAATACTTTGGAGCTTTTCTCCCCAGGCTTCCACTGAAAATGGGCTCCTGCAAGTCAGACTTTCCCTGTAATCAAAGGTCAGTCAATAAATAAATAAATAAATAACTAAATTGATTTTATTCACCAGTCTGGTCTGATAGTGCACGGGGATAAAGCCTGAACTGGTACCCAGATGACTGGTGTTCGAGTCGAGGCATATTTGCTGGAGGGATCAGACAGGGGAAAGAAGGGAATAAGCAGCCAGCAATACAAGCTTGCCCATCCTGGCAGGAGGGAGACAACCTTGGCTGGCTGCAATAGCAACATTAAGAATCCAGTGAGCTCCATGTTCCAAGTAATATATCTCTTACACGGGAGGCTGAGGAAGCATGCATGCACCTGCTGAAGGCAGCAGTTATGGAGCTTGCAAGGCTGTTGCTGGGTGGGAGGGGCTTAGGGCATACTCCATCACTGCATTCTGATGCTGCAGCTGCATCTTCAGCCTTCTCATTTGTCTCAGACATGGGTCGGGTTGAGCATGGTGGAGACTAAGGCAGGTCTAGTAGATCCAGTGAACTAGGAGAAAAGTTGCTGGCAGCTGATGGTCAGCTGCAGGAAGGGAAAGCAAAAAAAAAGAAAATTAAGAACAGTTGATTTTGTTTGCACATTCTGCAGCTGTAATTCACGTGCATAAATCAATCTGGATTAGAATCTTCTCTTGTCATTTCATTAACTGCTAAAACACAGCCAACAATGAACTAGGAAGCATGATTTCCCCAAAGTATTATTTTCTTTATTTTTTTCTTTTTTTTATAATGATACAATATACTATGGCACACTGTATGGAGTCCCTGTTATGTACTCTGTAAAATCAGGTAACCATTTGAAATGATGGGACCCCCACTAGATTGAGTCCTGAAACATGGAGGCTGAATAGTCAAACGTTTGGACTTACATGTACTAATTCTGAGATGCCATTTCTTAGAATATTCCTTTTTCTCTGAGTTATGATCATCTCAGAGTTGGTATATATAAGTCTGGGGGTCCAGGGGGGCTTGCCACTCTGCAAAAATAAGTTTAAAGGGAGAGGAGTAATTTTGGAAATTCATTCTTTTCCTATGTTTTCAGTTTTTTTTTGGCTTGTTGGTACTTGGCATTTCGAGTGCTGACATTTCAACAGGTAGCTGTAAAATCATCACATTTAACTCTTTAAATTGTATCACACACACACACACACACACACACACACACACACACACACACACACACACACACACACACACATACATATGTGTGTGTGTGTGTGTGTGTGTGTGTGTGTGTGCACGTGCGTGTGTGCGTGTGTGCTTGTGTGCGTGTGTATGTGTGTGTGGGTGTGTGCGTGTGTGTGTGTGCGTGTGTGTGTGCGTGTGTGCGTGCGTGCGTGCGTGCGTGTGTGCGTGTGTAGGTGTGTGCGTATGCTCATCTATGTTTAACTGTCTATCTAGTATGTATACAGATGCTCAGCTGACAGCAGATTTGTTTGTAAAGGTACTGCTGAGGCCTCATCTGATGTTAAAGCTGGCAAAAGCAGACAAATGCAAATGTGATGATACAAAGATAAACAAAAGTCCGCCTGCATTCCTTTCTGTCAAGATCTGACATCAGTTATTTTTGTTTATCATGTTATTGAATTATAAACAAATCTCTGATCAAGTTTAGAATTAGCAGTGGGTAACTCCTAGAATATATGTGAAACATTCCCCCAGAACGTAGGAGTAAAACCCTTAAACGATGCAATTGTTTAGTTCCAGGGGAAATACCTGGGGACTGAGAAGATGCATCTGTCAGCCAAAACACACACAAAAAAACACCCACCTTTCTAAATGTGATATATAAGAACGCTGACAGCCTAAGTGAAAATGTGAACATATGCACATGTTTGCACGTGAAGTCAAATGAAATAATGGAAAACAATGTATTTACAGATGACTGAACACTATTTTGTTTTTCTTTTTCAAATAGCAGTACACAAAATTTGAGGCAGGTGGAAAATCTACAACATAATGCAATACTGTCTGCATTTTATGTGAGTGTTTTCAGTTCCTTTTTCTACACATTTTATTACTAAAACTATGTCCTTAATCCATTCTCCTTTTCTGAATACTCTGCATACGCAGTGCCACACCAGGAATACTATTCAAAATGTGTTCCCTCATTTAAAAGAGAGACCTCCTAACCAATAGAAATCACATCAAAAGGGAAACCTAGAAGAGGATCTATCACATTAGAAACATACATGCTGAGTTGCCTTAGTGTCTAGCAGCAAGTTGATTCAAGAGTGTATTATATATGCAATATTTAAGTACAATCTCTGTTTTAAACATACATTGCTTTTCAACATGAATTTTTCTAAAAGAGATTAGAGCTCAGAAAGTTTAACTGAAAGAGTAAAATTCAGTAGTGAGAGTTCTCTATCTAACCCATCTTATAATCGGATAAGTCTCACAGTAAATGAGTGTTCTTATCTCTGGGACACTTAAGTGTAGCATTGTAGTTATACTCATTCCTTGATTTAATAAAAAAATGTTACATTCTCTTAATCTAGTATCTTGGAGAGAAAGAGATATGCCTAACTGCATTTAGCGGACAGGTTTGCTACAATGTGGTGAGCTTAGCTACGTATTTCATTTGGGACCTGAGGTGTCAGACTGTTAGTCAATAACTTAAACCTGAGATATCCTACCAGTCTGACATCATCAGTAATTGCAAGCTCACCAGGAGAAAGTGTACAGGACTTCAGAAAGCTTCTTAAAATGAATTATACATCAGCTCCAGTAGAAATCAGCAGCTCCTGAAATGATAAAGGACCAGACTGGATTATCTGAGAAATTACTCCTGAAGGATATACCAAACTGATTTGGCAGGGAGGTGATGATTAGTGATCAGCAGTATGGTTTTATGCCAGGAAAGAGCACTACAGATGCAATGTTTGCTCTGAGTGTTGATGGAGAAGTACAGAGAAGGTCAGAAGGAGATGCATTGTGTCTTTGTGGACTTAGAGAAAGCATATGACAGGGTGCCTACAGAGGACTTGTGGTATTGTATGAGGAAGTCGGGAGTGTCAGAGAAGTATGTAAGAGTGGTACAGGATATGTACGAGGGTAGTGTGACAGAGGTGAGGTCTGTGGTGGGAGTGATGGATGCGTTTAATGTGGAGGTGAGATTACATCAAGGATCAACTCTGAGCCCTTTCTTATTTGCAAAGGTGATGGACAGGTTGACAGACGAGATCAGACAAGAGTCCCTGTGGACTATGATGTTTGCAAATGACATTGTGATCTGTAGTGAGAGTAGAAAACAGGTGGAGGAGACCCTGGAGAGGTGGAGATATGCTCTAGAGAGACGAGGAATGAAGGTCAGCAGGACTAAGACAGAATATATGTGTGTGAATGAGAGGGAGTGTAGAGGAATGGTGAGGATGCAGGGAGTAGAGGTGGCGAAGGTGGATGAGTTTAAATACTTGGGATCAACAGTTCAGAGTAATGGTGAGTGTGGAAGACAGGTGAAGAAGAGAGTACAGGCAGGATGGAGTGGGTGGATGTCAGAAAAATATGTATTAATGTGTGTGCTTAATGCTAATTAGAAACTAAATAAGTTAACACGTTTTTCATTCTATTTTATATGCACTATTTTATATACAGCTAAGTTTCATATGAGACTAAACGATGCTTTTTGAAACTGCAGTGTGCTTTCTGAAACTTGCAAGATGCCCTCTGACCTAATAATTGCTAGCACAGCAATATTCATGTTTATGCCTTTTGGAAATGTACTTGAGAAGCAGGTGATTATCTGCTAGGTCAGGAAGAAATGAATGAACAATGCTATATTCTGTAATGTAATGATTTTGAACAATCAGCTCTGTTCGAAGTATGAGAACATGCACAGCTGCAGAAGTTAGAGATAACATAGACAAAGGACTGTTGGAGAAATGAACTGCAATCTATACTTGCTTTATGCTCGAATTAGCCATAGTACCTTGAATGGTAACATTGCATATATCTAACCGATGGTAGCCAAGGCCATGTTGTTTTTCTTAGGAAGCTTCTCACAAAAATTGATAGTACAAGCAGAAAATTATATAAACAAGCACTACGACATAATGATGTTAAAACTTGTGATTTACTACGTCAGCTTGGTAGGCAATGTCGTATTAGAAACTGTATAAAAATGCTTGCATTTCCTGATTCTAGTTAGACAAACTCTGTATTAGCACGTTTTTGTCTCCTTGCTGCAAGATTAAAGTGCCTTAACCTGAACCTACCGTGTATTGATAATTTTTAAAGTATATTTTTCCTTTGACAATGGAGAAGAATGTCAGGAGAGATTTGTGACAGATGAGTACCAGTAAGAGTGAAAGGAAAGGTCTACAAGAGGGTAGTGAGACCAGCTATGTTATATGGGTTGGAGACAGTGGCATTGACAAAAAGGCAGGAGTTTGAGCTGGATGTGGCAGAATTAAAGATGTTAAGATTTGCACTGGGTGTGACGAGGGGGGACAGGATTAGGAATAAGTATATTAGAGGGTCAGCCCAGGTTGGAAGGTTTGGAGACAAACCAGAGAGGCAAGATTACGTTGGTTTGGACATGTGCTGAGGAGGGATGCTGAGTATATTGGGAAAAAGATGCTAAGGATGAAGCTACCAGGTAACAGGAAAAGAGGAAGGCCTAAGATAAGGTTTATGGATGTGGTGAGAGAGGACATGCAGGTGGTTGGTGTGACAGAGCAAGATGCAGAGGACAGGAAGAAATGGAAACAGATGATCCGCTGTGGAGCAGCCGAAAGAAGAAGATGAATACTCCCTTCACAACCCCACAACTCCTTTCCCCATAAACACCTTTCAGGATCTTGAAACTTTTCAACTGTAGGTATCTAGGAACCAAGAAAAACTGCTTCAACCTTCATAGTAACCAGACCTGCTACTGGCTATGACCCAGTTTTGTTGCATACTACAAACTATGCAGTGATGTTTATCACATTGGTACTGAAAGATGCCCTGGTAAAATGGCACTGTTTGATTGTCTGTGTAACAGACAATATTGTACTCTTGTACATTATCAGATTCTTTAAATGAACACTATCCCATTTTTTGAAGTCTGGCCCTTCAAAACGTGAATGTAACTTGCCAACCTAATAATTGGTAGAACCATAATGCAGACTATGCCCACATGTATGACCTTAATCATATGAGTTAGACTGTCCTATTCACCCACACAGATCAATTGCATGCTACAGATTTCAGTTTTATCAAGCTGAAAGTATCAGGTTGAAAACTTACCAGTCACCAGCAGAACAGTAAGAAAAAAGAATGGTAAATGCTTAATTAAGAGACACAGAATGCAGACTGCATTTCTAAAACTGTATCTGAAACTCCATGAAGGCTGCTAGCTCCACATTTCCCAGGGCCTACTATCACCTGGTAAAAAGAAATCTTGTGTAAAGGGTAGCCTGCCAGAATCAACTACTTTGTGTTTAAAAAAAATTATGTTTTACTTAACCCAGGAAGTTCTGCAGCAAAACCAATAATTATTTTCATTAGCAATAGTCTCTCTCTTTGTTCCTCATCTTATAATAGATACCTATACTCCTAATCCAGTGTTAAGCACTGAGCTCTTAAAGTATTATTTTAAGAAATATTAATTATTGCTCATCAAATTATATTGTTGCCTCTCCTACTTTAATTCTTAGCAGAATCAGAAATGTTGACTTGTTTTAGGAACATATCCTAGAAGCATTCAAGGTACCTACTTTTCAAGTTACTTTAGTGTGGAAATCCAGAAGTGGATGAATCCTCTCTCCCCATTTCATTGATATATGTGTTGGCTGCATTGCTAAAACAAACATCCATGCATATATTATTTGTCACTACTGCTGTTCCTTACATCCGGATAAATGCAGTTGTAATCTGTACACCAAACACCAAAGTGTTTCAGCTTTACACCAGCATAAGACGTCAGGCTTAACCCCCCCCCCCCACCACACACACACACACACACACACACACACGCACACACACGCACACACACACTCACATACACACATGCAATGATTCATCTTCTTAAACCTTGGAATATATCTTTTTTTAAGTTAAGTGAAAGAATACTTAACAGAGGACATTATAGGACTACAAAAGAACTTGGCCTTCTTGGAGGTCAGAGCTCCTTCTTTTCACTGTGCTATGTCTGATAAAATACTGCATGACATAGATAACAGTCAGTGAATTATTTTCTGTGTTTACTTTCATGGGGCAGGGAGGTTTGATTGTGTATGGCATACACTTTTGATCGAAGAGTTTCATGTTGTAGTTCTCAAAAGTATGCTACTTGTCTGGATTTATATTTAGCCAGCATACTTCTGAAAAGTTAGTTTCAGTGGTATCCTAATTCTCAAGTCTCAAGTATGTCTAACATCCCTCAAAAAGGCTTTATTAGGTCACTTTTGTTCATTCTATCCATCATTCATCTTACATTAGATAATTATGGACATATTTGCTACCCTTCATGTAAATTAGTTAATTTTATTTAAGCCCCACTTATAAAACCATTAGAGATTCAAGCCTCAATTCAACATGATTTTAGTACGGTCCATACATGGTATTCCATTAAGATTTTCCTACTTTACAATAAGAGCAAAGCAATGCTATTTAGTCCTGCACATAAAATTATAAAGGTTACCTCCTCAGTGTATTTATGACACAGATGGGTATCTATTTAGAGAATTTCACTTCTTTTAGGTATCTCAGTATTTGGTGTGAGCATCAACTAAACGCTTCCTTTCATCATAGTTAATTAGCAACTGTGTCACCTGACTTTTCGTCATAACTTTATAATTGCTATAAGTAAATGATTGCGATATGGAAGCGTGATACTCGAATGATCAAGCTGTACTTCCTCACTTGCAAATCCTTAAAAACTGGTGGGACAGTACAAAGAAAATGTTTTTACAGGAGGTCAAAAATCCTTAAAATCCCCACATAGCCAGACTTTTATAAACCATCTTAGCAGAAACCCATTAAATTATGAGAAATGCTGTGGTGGTGCCTTACAAGAACCAACTGCTAAGTGGACTTCATGGACAGTAAAGATTTTGAAAATAAATAAAAGTTAAGTGCCTTTATTCTGCACTTTACAGAACTTCACCAGAACTAAAACCATTAACTCCATTTTGGTTTAAATAATCACTCTAATTGCCTGACAAGTATTAACCTTCTCAAGCCATTCTTAAAAAGAAAGTCACCCTAGGAAATATTTTAATTTTAATAATTGCTAAAACTATTAAAAAGTTAATACATTGCTAAAAACTTGACCTTAAATATAGGGAAAAAGGGTGAGGCACAACTGATGAAATAAATACTTCTTTGCAAGGCGAGCCTCCTAATAATGTTGATCATAAGTGATCCAC
The DNA here is from genome assembly GCF_019279795.1 of Protopterus annectens. Lineage (NCBI taxonomy): Eukaryota > Metazoa > Chordata > Ceratodontiformes > Protopteridae > Protopterus > Protopterus annectens. The sequence goes on along the minus strand of NC_056747.1, from coordinate 933,603,838 downwards.
TCATTCCAAAACAGCTTTGCATAAGTGATTGGTAAAAAACCTATATCACATTTTGAAGATGGGTTTGCAACTAGTAATGATACGTTAAGAGACAAACTCAAGTTGTTTGAGAAACTATTGTACAGATTTAGGTGCTTGCAGCTTGACAACACCTTTTTATGAGACAGTACAACAGGACGGAAAGTCCTCAAGGATTTGAGGATGTGGAAGTTCCCCAACAGAATCGAATGTGGTTCAATTATGTACAATGAACTACTGGACTTTTTTGACAAAACTGGTGTGGAGCTTATGGCCATCCTTATTAAGGACTATGACAGAGTCTGCAAAACATACTACTGATATTGAGAAGTAACAGAAGGAAATTACTAGCAAACTGTTATTTACTGTTGTTGAAAATTAATTCTGTGTGATTTTTGATAAGATTGAGAGAAAATGTGTTACTGTTAAGAGGAGAAAACAGAAGTTAGTATGTGAACAGGAGGATTAGAAAAGGAAAAAAGTATACCGCAACCCATCAAGAGTTCAGTCAAATAAGCTCCTCTCAACTGATGAGGTGTTTCGGAGTGAAAAAAATGTGACCACTGTGGTGAATGACACAAGACATGATTTTACTGACAAATGAAGTTTTTTAGAGCTCAATTTGTGTATGTCCAAAAGAAGATCTCAGAAGCTGAAAATCAGTGCAATGTTCAACATGGTAGAGGAAGCTTGCGACAACAACATACATCACCCCAGGAAATCATTTTCCAAATGAAATAGGGGGAGAAGCAAAAGAAGGAGTAGCAATCAGAGGTACTGAATGGTTCAACAACAACAACAAACATCATGTTGACAAATACTGTAGCAACACCAGGTAACATTATTGAAGTTAACTGGTTGAGAATTTACAACTGAAGTCATATAATGTTGATAATATATTTGTTAATCTATTTCTAAAAGGTTTTACTTCTGTTCTTTCCCATGAGTTGAATCTTGTGGATAGACTGGTACAGTTAAAACTACTACTGTTTTGAGGGAACAATCATAAAAAGACAGTTTTAAATATGTCAAGCACATTCGATCTACCCCAGCACCTCTTATATCTATACATGAGAAGTTATGTAACAGTAGTATTAGACAATTACATGCAAACAAAAAGATTTTTTTAACCCTTTCAACTTAAAGGAAGACAAAAAGGAAACTGCTGCATTTTTCATCACATGACCAATCCATTTAAATCATGAAACCAGACAAAGGAGGATGGGGGTAGATGTGATGCATAACCACAACTACTCAGGCACATTTTTTGGCTGCTTACACAATAGTACCTATTTTAGATCGGTCTGTAGAAATGGAATCAGCTATGCTTTTAGTAGAATTGACTATGGGGCTGAATGAAGTAGTTTATGAATTTGAGTTGTCTCTTGATTTAATCATGTGACTTAAAGTTGACCAGAGAGTTATATTTGTAATTTTTGGAATTGCTAAAATGCACGAGGACCAGCACCATCCACTCCTGCAGTCAATTGTAGCTTAAGCAGGATTCAAGACTAAGCCTTTGGCTCTGCTGGTTGATAATACATTGTTTTTTTTTTAAAGGACAAACCACATGTGTTAAGGGATTCAATGGATTTTTTTTTAAATTCTCTAGTACCACATATTGTGAGAATCATATGTTCACTACTATTAATGTGAAAGATCTGTTCTTAGTAATACCCCTTGTGGTTGCGATAGATTGGCTTTATCTGTCATTTAGCAGTGACGTGTCTCTCTCAGATGAGGATATTTTGATCATGCAGGAATGTATAGAGATAGTGTTAAAAATAATCATGTATACTTTGAAGGTGAATACTTCTAACAAACATAACGGATGCCCATGACAGAGTGGGAGGCTGGCATAATGGTTAAGGTGCTTATATTACAAACACAAGGTACAGGGTTTGATTCTTACATGGGGAAATTGGCTAGGCTTAAGTTGGCCCACAATGGCAGTTAGCTTAGTACTAGCCTCTGAACCATAGGGGGCTTCTATGCCACTGTTTTTGCCAATATCATAGTATGGTACTGGGAAAAATACTTTGCGTTTGACAGTTAGTTTTGGTCTAGTATTCTTTTAATATTTAAGGTTCCTGGTTAACATATTTATCCTGTGAATAGATTCCACTGCCAAGTTTAATGAGATTTTCAGTTATATTATCAGTAGTACAGTTTTCCTTAGCTTTACATATGACAGAAATGATAACAGCATTAGTTACTTATATGTCATGATTTCTAAAAATAGGGCTGGTATTAGATGGGAATCAACTATTTTTAGGAAGCCAACTTTTTCCAATAATACCACAACAGGCACCCAAAGACGCAGAAGGTAATAATAAAACACGAGCCTGTAGGTGTAAGCAGCAGCAGGTTTAATCACATAAACACCACACAATACAAAGCGTTTTCGTCCACCAGACTTCCTCAGATGTAAAATGAAAGAATGAAGGCTGTGCCTGCTTATATACCTCTCCCAATCTAATTAGTAGTTAAAACAATTGTTTAATTGACACCAATTAAATCCTGTAACTAAAATATTGTGACAACCTACCAACTTGCCACAAATACAGATGAAAGTAGATAAAAACATGCACATTTTTTAAAAGAACTTTAAAATAAATATATAAATACTAAAACCATCACAATGTGTTGGACAGATAAATAAACTTGAATCAAAAACCAACAAAAAGAATGAATGAATACATATCCATTGCCCCCATTTTAAAAATGAGAGGTGCAAAACTATAAAATAAGTATATATATTGTTTTGCAAGTTCTTTTTGTTGTTTTTTGATTCAAGTTTATCTGTCCAACACATTGTGATGGTTTTAGTATAGGTTTATACTAGGCTATCTGCCCTAAGGCATTTATAAGCCTAGCCCAAAGTTTTGTGGCTTATGCCACCCCTTATATGAAAAAATACTGTACCCATTAGTTTGTTGTGCCTTTGTCCAGCAGTGACACAGAGATGATTCCTGGGGTAAACCTACGATCTCCCATCCACAGGTCAAGATTTCTCTTGAACAGAGCCAGCGAGGTTCTCTGCCTCACATGGACCGGGATTTTATTCCACAGCATAGGGAGTCTCTGAGTGATAAATCTATCCCTCCAGCACGTCCTATTTATATCCGTGCTAAGGTTTAAGTCACTTGCTCTAGTGGTTTTGGTGGATTTGGATTTTTTGAGGTGGAGCATGTCCATTAATTCCGGGTTGGACATGGCCTTGTATGTCAGGCACATGTCACCTCTGAGCAGACGGTATGCGACTGAATAGAGCTGGAGTTTCTTCAATCTGGCAGCATATGACAGATTTTGGAGTCCCTTTATCCTTTTGGTGAGGAACTTTTGGGGTCTCTCCAACTGCTGCAGATGTCGGGTGAGATACATCCCGAATGGGGCATTGTACTCGATCATTGGTCTGATAAGTGAAGAGTACAGGGGAACAATGACCTCACTAGATCTGGATGTGAATCCCTTCATGATCAGGTGGGCAATGTAGAAGGTCTTTCTAACCACTTTAGCAATGTGAGTGTCAAAAGAAAGGCCACTGTCAACCTGGGTCCCCAGGTCCCTGATAACCTCTTCTGTGCTTAGTGGATTGCCACCTATATGGTAGCTTGGGGTTACCTTGTTTTTCCCGAAGGGTATGACTATACATTTTTTGGCGTTTAACTTCAGGCCATGGCTCTGGCACCAGCTACCTGTTTCCATGAGTCCCTTCTGAAGGATATCTGTGTCCGATGCACTTTCCACTATGGCTCCCAGTTTGCAGTCGTTTGCAAACTTTGTCAGCCAAAGTCCTCCCATGTTGGCCTGTACTTCTGAGAAGTAGATGCCGAACAATAGGGGGCCAAGGACCAAGCCCTGTGGGACACCACTTGTGACCGTCTTGGAGTCTGTCATAGTGCCAGCAACTCTAACCCTGTGGGTTCTGTCCTTAAGCCAGTTTGCAACCCATCTTGTGACATATGGGTTTACATTTAAGCTGGTAAGTTTTTCTACAATACCCGAGTGGGGTATTGTGTCGAAAGCCTTTGCAAGGTCAAGGTAGGCTGTATGGACTGCCTTTCCCTCATCAATGGCCTTGGTGACTGTTTTGAAGAAGTTGACCAAGTTCAAAAGGCATGATCTGCCCTTGACGAAGCCAAACTGGGTCGGGTCCAATGTCTGCAAGTCCCCTATATCTTTGTTTATGAGCTCCATTATGATCCTCTCCATAGCTTTGCAGACTAGACTTGTTAAGCTTATGGGGTGGTAATTACCAGGGTCCGTAGAGGCACCGCCTTTGTGGAGTGGGACCACAGTTGCCGTATGCCACTCCTTGGGCACGTATCCTGTGGTAAGGCTGAGATTAAACAGCTGCCTTATGTGCATGTTTAATTCCTTATTTAGCTCATGTAGCACACAGCCGGGGACACCATCCGGTCCCATTGATGCTGTGTTTTTAGCTGTAGAGAGAGCAGCTTTCACCTGCACATTTGAGATGTCTGGGAGGCTACACTCCGCTGGGATAGTTATCTCTCCTTTAGGGGGGGAGAGGGGGGGTGTAGTTTGCACTGAACCTGTCTGCCAGTATGTTGGCAATGTCTGTGGGTTCAGTGATTTTTGTATCATTTTGGACTAATTCTGAGCATATCTGGGAGTTTCCATCCAGGTTAATAACATAGCTGAAAAAGGCCTTATGATTGCCTTTGAATCCATGGCAATTTTTCTCTCAAAATTGGCCTTAGTTGATTTTATGAGTGCTCGTATTTTTTTACTAATAATGATCAGGGGTGACTTCCCTTTTATGGATTTTGTTCTATCATGTAATAGCTTTCTCCTCTTATTGTAAAGTTTGTTAATGGCTGGGGTCCACCAGACTGGATGTTTGCCCTTTGTGGAAAGAGTCTTGGTTTTATTTGGGATTGCCTGATCCATGCAGTCCCGGAGGTGTTCATAGAAGGCATTTGTAAGGGCTTCCGCAGCTTGGGTTGTGGTTTCCACTGGCTCAAGGGCCTTGAAGGATACCACACCAGTCTTGAGTAGTGTGAAGTTTGCTTTAGAGAAGTTCTTCACTGTGGTCTTTTTTGTTTGGGGTGGGGGCGGGATATGGATTTCCAGTGAGATTAGTTTATGATCAGATCTCACCAATGAGGGATATACTTCCGTGTGGAGCATTTTGTCCCCATGTTTGTGATAATGAGATCTAGTATATTTTCTCCTCTTGTGGGAACAGTGACTAGCTGTTCCATGGCATTTGAATTTATGAACTCCAGGAACCGTTGGGCTAGAAAGTTAGGGCTTGAGTAATGTTCCCAGTCTATATTCGGGTAGTTGAAGTCACCCAATATGATGGTGTTTGGAGATACATTTATACCCTCCAGTGTCTTCAGGAAGGCTGTGTGGGGTTCCTGAGTTTGAGAGGGTGGCCTGTAGCATGCTACAATTTGTAGAGCAGTTTTGCCTATGGTTAGTTGCACCTGGATGGTTTCCGAAGCTTTGTGCGTTGCCACCAACCTGGAGGTGTGGGTATCCTTTATGAATATGGATACACCCCCTCCTTTTGTGGTGTGGTCCGGGTTTTGGGGCTGGAACGCATGATATGAGGTAAAACCTAATAGTGCCGGGGTGCTCTCAGGAGCCTTGAACCAGGTTTCAGTTACAACACAGACATCGATGTTCTCCATACTGAGAAGGGCCTCGAGTGCGTGCATTTTGAGATTTAGACTTCTGGCATTGAGCAGCATTACCCTCAGTTTCTTCCCATATTTGTTTTCTAGGGTGGTAGGTTTAGAATTTGAGCCTTGCCTAAAAAAGGCACTATGGGGGTGGCAAGAGACTTAGCCAATATCCGGAATCCCAGGGGTGACAGGTGCAAGCCGTCCCTTGCGAAGCAGCGTGGCTTGTCAAGCATGACATCCCAGGCAGACAGACACTGGATCCCCTTTGAATGACACCAGACATTAAGCCAATTGTTAAAGTAGAAATTGGTACCAGAAAATTAGGTAAAAAAATGAAAGTTGTAGGAATAATACATGCAGAAAAATGCTTTTTACTTTATAACAAATCATTCTATATACTCTAACTATACGTATTATCAGAAACATTTCTAGATATTAAAAGAGTAATACTTTAACTCAGCCTTACCTGTGGTTTAGAAGTAAAAACGTGCAATCATAGTAAAGTAAAGCCTCCTTATCCACCTTTACTCAAATGTGCTTACCCTCACCCTAATCCTACCTCTGTCCCTAAGCCTAACTCTACACATTATGCTACTAAACACCCTTTCTCTAACAACATCACTGTTCCGACAATGCTTAATCTGGGTTTTGTAGCAGGTTTACTGATACAGGGCTTTTATAATGAGGCAGAGAAGTACTCAGTGCTTAGTAGTATTCAATGTTTTCTGCATTCTTTCTTTTGTGATCTACCATTTGAAGTTTTCTCTTTTGTGTTTTCTACCTTTCTTGATGTAATCCAAAAAATATGTGGGAACTATTTAACAGACATATTTCTTTTAAAAATGATATTACACACAGATTTTGACAACACTAAAAGCATGTCTAACTCCAATAAAAAGCCTCTTACTTTCAAAACCTCCTTCCATCATGTAATGTGTGGGAAGATCAGTCGTCTCTTATTTTGTACATTTTAAGACTGTTCCAAATGTAAGCTATGTTGAAATTATCTATAAGAAAAGCTCAAAAAAGTATGCATTTTAAAGGTTGATTTAACATAAACAATCACAATACTACATATCTTTCCAATAAAAGTCAATACTTTATGATTTATCCTACTTCTATATATGCATCAAATACAATTACAACTAACTGGTACATTTGAACATTATGAGTTGTTAAGGTTTTACAAAAACTACCCCAAATTATATGAAAGCCTGTAAACTGTTACCATAATTTAAAATTAAGCCTACAACAATACAGAATATTATAGCAATAACCCACGCCTGGGTGTGGGTAATGCTGGATTTACCCATGGTTGGCGTGGTTTGGTCACGAGGGTGAAGCCCGAGTGGCCAAACAAAGCCAACCGTGGCTAAATCCAGCATTACCCACACCCAGAAGTGGTTATTTATTATATAATGACATTATTTAAGAAAAAAATAATTACTTTTCTTAAATAATGGCATTGTATAATGCCTCCTTGCTGCCCTTCCACAGCTGTCTGGTATTCTGCGGCAGTTCTGATGTACTGCGCATGTGTATACCTACGCAGTACATCAGAGCTGTGGACAAAAGCAACGGAGAAAGCAAGATCTCCATTGCTTTTTACTGTTTCACTAAGTTAAATGGGTTTAACATAGTGAGACAGCTTTAAAAAAAAGCAACGGAGAATCTCCGTTGCTTATTTTAAAGCTGTCTCACTATGTTAAACCCATTTAACATAGCGAGACAGTTTTGAAAAAATCAACGGAGAAAGCAACATCTCCGTTGCTTTTTACAAACTGTTTCACTATGTTAAATGGGTTTAACATAGCGGGACAGCTTTAAAATAAACAACGGAGATCTCTGTTACTTATTTTAAAGCTGTCTCGCTATGTTAAACCCATTTAACATAGCGAGACAGGTTTAAAAAAAAAAGCAACGGAGAAAGCAAGACCTATGTTGCTTTTTATACACAGTCTCGCTATGTTAAAGGAGATTAACATAGAGAGACAGCTTTAAAAAAAGCAACAGAGATCTCTGTTGCTTTTTTTAAACCTGTCTCGCTATGTTAAACTCCTTTAACATAGCGAGACAATGTTTTAAAAAAGACTTATACTAATGGAAAAAGTCTGGGCGACCGGACCTTTTTCCATTAGTATAAGTCAATTTACAATGTGCACACTGACCAATCAGCATGCACATTTTGGAATATTAATGGGGGGTCATGGTATAATAGGAAATAATTTCCCAAATGTTAGCAACATTTCACAATCCATAGTTAAAGTTTTCCCATCAACTGCGGTGGTGGTGCTGCGGTAGTGTTGTCGCCTCACAGTTAGACATTGCCCGTTCGATTCTCAGAGCGTCTTCTGTGTGGCGACATGCGTGAATGGGCGTTCCTTCATTGAAGGTTGTGCGTTAGGCCCGGCAAGCCAGTACGTAAAAATCTACTGCCAATCATTAGCGGACTGGAGTTCCGCTGTGGTGACCCCTAACCGGGAAAAGCTGAAAGAAGTTAAAGTTTTCCCATCCAGAATTCATTCACATTACTCTTGTTTCATAAATTGTATGTTTTCTTCTGTGATTACTTTTTCTTGAATATTGCTAAAAATGAAATCATGTGTTTGTCAATACGATGGTTCCAAATTTCCAAAGCTGAATAATTTCTTCTTTTTATATATAATGTATGTAGTTTTCATATGCTATTTGCTGTAGTTAATGTGTTTAAATTATTTTGCTTATTGTCCACATTACTTTTTTTGCAATTTATCTTCTTTTCAAACAAAAGTATTTGAACAAAAAGTGTTAATGTTTCATTATTGATACACTTGTGAATCAACAATAAAAATGTTTGGTTCAGAAATAGTGAGTGAGCTGATATGACTTAATCTGAAATATCTCAATTTTTTCAGCAGCACAAAATAATAAAGACACACATCCCTATGCAAAAAAATGCAGCTTTTACAGTTTATCATTGTAACACTTAGAAAAGGCAAGAACTGAGATTCTGTCTGCTAAATACAGCAGGTCTCTGAATAATATCTCTGAAATCCAGACACCAGTAACCTATGGTGCTATAAGGGCCCATCCTGGACACAGCCTCCATATATAACTCAAACAGCAATTCCTTACTAAAACTATCAGTACCTCTTTTCAATAAATTAGTTCATGCTTACAATCAACTGAGGTAATACGAGTAGAAATAAAATGATGATCTGGCATGAGAAATATTCAAACAAATACACTTTGAATTTGAATTGCATTACTGAAAACATACATAAACTCTGTAAAATGTTGCATGTGCATGAGCTATTTGGTGATGCTGTCTGTAAATGTTCACATTATACTTATTTTCCCCAAATGTCCCCCATCCAAAGATCACATCTGAAATTCCACATCAGCAGACTTGGGGAAAAAAAACATAAAAGTAAGGCTAAAGGAATTCAAGCAAAGATCTTTCTTTGACTGAAATTTGTATACCACAATAAAGTCACTGATTATCTATATGCTTCAGACTGGAACATAAATGCCAAGATTCAGAAAAGCTTATACTTCACACTATGTTTATGTATGCAACAAGCATTGAGGAATGTATAAAACCTGCCCTTACATGTGTTGCTCCGTTTATCCTTCAGTTCCAGTACTCTTTGGCATGCAATCACAAAAACACTTAGAAAAAAAAGTCAGGGATTTCTGCTGCTGTCATTAATCTATATGTGAAACAGGCTTTAATACTAGGTGCTGTTATTGCTGGCAGACCTTGGCCTAGAAGGAAAAGATTGTTTAGACCATGTTTGACCTATCCCGGACTAAATGATACTGAAATGATAAAGCACTGCAGGGTAGACAGGGATACTAAATAGTCAACATCCGATGAGCTCACCTGAGGCCCGAGGAAATTGTGGAGAATCCATCCCAGTGGAAACCAAGGTTTGTGCAGCATTATATATACTATCTGCAGACATTTTTCAGAGACCCACAGGAGGACATACTAGATGTGTCACAGGCCTCAGCCTCAAGAATATTACACCAATTTTCACTACAATGCTGCAACATGTAAGATAATATATCTGGTTTCCAAGTATGACAGAGGACAGCTATGCCATAGCACATTTCTCTGAGGTACTGGGGGGCACAGACTGGATACATATGTATAAATAAAATCTCCACCTGGTAAACAAGGAAGGGGGTACATCAGCAGAAAATGCTATCACTCACTCAACTTTCAGGTGGTCTGTAATGCCCAAAGGATCATCTATATGCAGGTCACCCCGCAGTTTCCACATTTCCCACATACAGCACTCCTGTGGCCTGTAGCTAAGGTTTTCTAGGGGCAGTTTTCCACAAGGGCATCTAAAGGGGGATGCAAGTTATGCACCGGAACCCTGGCTCTTGATGCCTATGAGAAACCAGCACAACCCCAAAAAGCAAGGTTACAGTGAGGCACATGCACAGACTTGAATTATTATACAGCATGTTTTTCGCTTGATCAAGTCACATTTCTGATGTCTGGATACATCTGGTGGTGTCCTGCAGTATGACCCAGCCACCTCAGCCAAAAACTGGCAGTCTATGCCATGTTACATAAGTAAACAGTTGCAACAAGGGCAACAGGGTTAACAAGGCTAAGGACCACAGTTCCCAGTATCACAGGCAAGGCCAGCAGGGCTAGCAGACACAGATAAGGAGTCTAATGAAGAACCAGCAGCTGGAGATGATCCAGACAGACAGAGGTGTGAACACTATGCTATGGTCCTATCCTGTCTTAGTAAGAGGTGGTTTGGTATAAGGACTTCCTCCATTATCTCTCCATTTCCATGCAATAGCACTGGTTCTCTTTTTTTGATTTGTTGATTGTGTCAGTATCTTGATGTCTAGTAACACTGTAGTCATGGCCTTGGCCAGCCACAGCATTCACATCATTAACCACCTAATGTCAAATGTGATCACCAAAGGGCTTGCCACTAAGAGGCATGAGCTATGTTGATGGAGTGTCTGGAGTATAATCTCATTCTCATCATCTGAGAATACAGTTTTATGTGGCCTGGATTTTTTAGGTGTCATACCCATGTATAGAAGTAAATAAAACAAAACAAACAAAAGTAATTATCAAACAACTCAGCAGAGGATGCATGCTCACAAGATGATCCACACTGGGCAGAAAACAAATATGCTTTTATGCAGACATCATTGAAAACTTGTGCATAACTGATCTATATGAATACACATATCTAACACCTTACTCTAACCTCCCCATGCCACACTCCACTATGACAATGACAGAACTGAATAAAGGGAAATAAATTTTATAATCTGGAATATATAACAGTATTACCAGTGAAGGAAATTTATGAAATTACACTTTTACAATGACATTACATTCTATATTCAGACATCTGTTAACAATCCTAAGGACATGTGCAAAGTACAGAACAAAGCTTTTGTATGTAATACAAGTTGAGGATAATTTTTTCACTAGTAACTGTTAAACCTTCCTTACAAAAAGAACATTGCAAAATTCTACACAGCTATTAGTTATATAATAAAAATCAAAGATCCCTTACAAAAGAACCATTCCGCCCCAATCCAAGCAACCACAAATGTCAAGAACACAACCCTTCTAATGGGATAACTGTTGTTTATGCCAGGTTTAAACAACAACCTTAACATATACCATTTTTTGAAATGTCACTTTAACATTTCTATTAAGTTTGTAATGTGCCCATATCCAAACAGAAATGCTTCCAGAAACCCATGTAACATAAGGTGAAGATCATTGCAATAGCAACTGCTATACCTTCTATACCAACACAAATGGCAAAGTGCAGATATCACTTTACAAAATCATAAATGTAAGTATTACTTGTAAAGAGCATAACATACATTGACAGGAGTTGTAATAAAATTCACCAAAAATAATGCAATTGCTGTACCTTTAACTCAGCCAAACAGCAGTATCTTAAATTGGTAAATTGAAGCAGGCTTTCCTACTATAATACAAGTTCCATAACCTCAGGTTGTACATATATAGTGTAGACTAACCCCTCTTGACATGCTGAATATATAAATCAGGTATCAGCTGATTATCATTCCTAAATTATTCAATCTGGTCAAAGTGCTGAGCTGGTAAACATGATGCAAGGACCTACGTGATGCCATGCACATGCTCTAGCAGCTCAACAGTGAGTATTAAAAACTGTGGCTAGCTAATGGCTACTTTATGATCGATTAACTGTCTAATACTCCTGTTACATTGATGTACACTTACGAGAGTATGTCAGGGAGAATAGACTTACACAAAGTTTGTGATTATATTGATTGAATTAGGAGATAGCCTTTTATAAATATATGCTTAAGAGTTAACTATGCTTCTGAGTAAAAAGTGTCTTTAAGAAATTTCAAGTACATAAAGCTTAAACATAAAACCAGAAAAGTTGTAAATAATGAAATTATAATGCAATCATGTTACAAATACATCAGAAGTGAATAATCTTCATAAAAGAAAGGGAAGAGCATTCTCTCTTTTATTACGTACATTTATTTGTACCATGACATGCTTCAGTAGCTTATCTTGTACAAATATCTACTGTGAAAGGACAAACACCAAGCATGAAAACATGAGTATATTGCTCCCTAAATGTAAAATGCTAGAATTACAAATCTTGAGTATATGTGCTCTACTTTCTCTACCTCATAATGCCAGTGTTGTTATGGCAAACACTATTAATATTGTCAGTGGTTCAACTAATGCCATGGTTGCATATTTCAAATCTATAGAGTATGGTGTCTGTGTGAATGTGGGGATCTTTAATGTCCACATTTCAGTTGTATAAAACCACAGTGCTGATAAATCATCACACACACATTTTTAGAATTTTTGTTGGTTTCATCCTTTGTGTGATACACTGCATTCTGCATTGCTGACTGTCAGTTGTCACTAACAGTGAATGACAGTTCACTTCCCAAGGCAAAAAACTGAAAATGTAATTTGTAGTGCTATCGGCAGTACAAATAAGACTGGCACCATTGTGCTTCAGTCAGCACTCTAGGCAGTACTGAGAGCCAAAAAGGCAATATAATTTTCTCTGTGGCTCAACATGTAAAATATGATGCAGGGTTTGATTCATATTTTTGTATTTTGAAGTTAGAATTCACAGTTAAAGAATTATTTGTATCCTGTAACCTGAACAATTGATAATAGTAATAGCACATTGTTGTATGCATAATGTAACAAATATGGCATGGATTAAAGTGTGAAGAACTGAAATCAGCAACATAATGAATTTTGAAAAATGTACATTTAATAAATCCATTGAAAAATACATCAGAATAAGTAATCATGAATTATACATTTCCATAAAACAAGTGTAAATCTTATTTGCATATTATGTGTACAAAATGACCTTATACAAGCTCCTGTGTAGCCCCTTCCTCAATAAGTGTCATTACGTGAAAGGATTATGATGTGCTACAGAAATGCAGGTTATCATGTGGCACACACTGTTAAAAGAGAGAATGTTTCAGGGTAATACCATAGGTGCTGGGTTCAGTGCTAAATATTTTTATAAAGCTACCTGCTTAATTTGTTTTTCTTTCTGTCTTTGCATGACACTTGACATTGAACATTGTTGAATGTCAGTGGTCACTAGAATGAGATTTAACTAATGAAGGCAAAAACTCAAAGAACTAATTTGGAATGTCATCAGTTGCACAAATGAAACTTGCACCCATGGGCTTTAGTTAACACTCTGGACAGTACCAAGGGTAGAAAATACACCTGTTATGCAACTTTCTCTGTGGCTCAATGTGTTAACGCAGTAAGTTGTTAATAACAGCAGAAGTAATGGATGGTTCAAATCCAGATTACAGATAGCTTTAAAGAGGAGGAAGAATAACTATTGTCAGATACTTTTTATTAGCAATTGAACATGAAGCACAACTATCAAGTTGCAAAATGAAAGTTATAGCACAACTCTGTGTAATATGAATGCTAAATAACTAATCTATTCTCTGAAGTGTGTTAAGCATAACAATGATCATAGTTAATTTAAAGTACACTTGCATATGTATAATTTAACCAATATATCAGAATAAAGTTTGAACAGAACACAAGTATCATTATTTGGTGTGTAGTACAGTATTTCATGTAAAGTATGTTTGGCACCTTCTTCAGCATGTTTTACTGAGATCATTCAAATCAAAGCACAGGAAATTGTTTTACAGCAGTAAATAATTGCTTGTAAAGTTCAATAACATAACAACTCAAAGTTAAAGAAACGCAGGCTTGTCCTAATTCGATCTCCACTCATGTTAAAATTGTTAGACATCAACTTCCAGGCTAAAAGCATTAGTTCTCCTCTGACATTGAAAATTAATAAATATAAAACATCAGTTCAGTCTTATTTTTAGTCATGGGTTCAATTCCCAGGTGCTTTCAGTCACAGTTTGTAAAATGTAAGCTCCACCAACCCATTAAGTCATACTTTGTATAAATGTATCTGTGAAAAACATTTATTATTATCAACTTACTTGAAAATGTTATGTCATATCTTAGACTCACAAGATAACAGGGGGTTGCTAGGCTAATGGCCCTATGGCCCTTACTAGCCTAACCAAGGGTAACCCCTGTTCCCAAGAATATCAGGATATTAAGTGGAACTAAGTCAACAACTACTACCCCTGTCCAAGAGGGACACAGGTGAAAGTCTCAGGGAGAATTTGCTGTTTCCCATCTAGTCATCCAAATTATGCTTAAATAGTGTCAGCAAGGGGCTCTGCTTCACCTGAATTTGATGTTTGTTCCAGAGGACAGGTAACCTCTGTGGAACATATCTGTCTCTCCAGCAAGTCCTGCTGATGTCACATACTAGGTTGAGTTCCTTAGAGCGAGTGCATATTATACCATTTGGTTTATGAATGTGCAGCATTTCCATTAGAACAGGATTTGGGATTGCTTTATATGCAAGGCAGAAGTTGCCTCTGAGAAGTCTATAAGATGGAGCATATAGTAACAGTGATTTCAGTCTGTCAATGTATGACATATGCTGAAGACACTGAATTTTCTTTGTAAGAAACCTTTGAGGTCTTTCCAGTTGCTGCAGGTGCCTGGTAAGGTATGTACCAAAGGTATCGTTGTACTCTACGATTGACCAGATAAGTGATTAGTACAGGGGGTTATAATCTCTTTTGCTCTGGATGCAGTTCCCTTACTTATGAAGTAGGCAATGTGGAAAGCCTTTCTGACCACAACTGTGGAGATGTGCTGGCCAAAGGAAAGGTTACTGTCAACCTGTGTACCCAAATCTTTTTCACCACTGATTGTGTGCTTAGGGTATTGTTATTAATATGGTAATCTGCAGGGATGTTGCCCTTGCTGAGGGGGATGATAATGCATTTTTTTGCATTGAGTTTTAGCCCATGAATTTGGCACCAATCATTTGTCTCTTGTAGGATGTTGACCTCATTTGGGGACACAATGACTGCACCCAGTTTGCAATCATCAGCAAACTTTGTCAGCCATGGGCTTTTCTTTTAGCCAGTACATCCGAGAAGTAGATTCCCAACAATAGGGGCCCCAGCACTGATCCCTGTGGTACACCACTGACTATGGGTCTGCTGGTGGCAGTAGAGCTACCTATTTTGATTGTGTATGATCTGTCTGTGAGCCAGTTTGCAACTCATCTGACAATATACAGGTTTATCTCCAGCTGGGTGAGTTTATCAATGATGACTGAGTGGGGAATAATGTAAAAGGCCTTGGTCAGGTCCAGGTAGGCCGTATGCACAGATTTGCCTTCATCCAGGGATTTGGTGACTGTCTCAAACAAGTCCACTAAGTTCAAGAGGCAGGATCTCTTTTTAATGAAGGCAAACTGAGTTAGGTCAAGTGTTTGGAGATCTCCTATATCTTTGTTGAGAAGGTTCATGATTATACTTTCCAAAGCCTTGCAGATAAGGCTGGTCAGGCTTATGGGTCTATAGTTCCCAGGGTCAGTGGAAGTGCCTCCTTTATGTAATGGGATGATGGTTGCTGTTCTCCATTCAGCATGTACATAACCAATGCTTAGACTGTGGTTAAAAAGAGTACCCACTGGTGCAGCTAGTTCCTGTTTTAATCCATTTAGAACGCAGCCTGGGATATTATCAGCTCCCATAGAGACTGTATTTTTGACTTTGGAGAGAGCATTTATGACCTGCTTCTTGGAGATACTAGGTGGAGGGCAGGTGGTAAAGATGCTTTTGTGGATAAGTGGTGGGGACAGGGGGAGAAGTTTTCACTGAATGTGTCAGTAGGTTAGCTATTTCTATGGGTTCAGTATATGTGGTGCCATTAACAACCAGTTCTGCACAGATCTGGGTTTTTCATTAAGGTTTCTGACGTAGCTAAAGAAGACCTTACTGTTATCCTTAGCGACAGAGGCTAATTTGGATACATAGTTAGCTTTAGAATGCCTTATGAGGTGTCTTATTTGCTTGTTTAAGCCGTGGAGGGAATACTTCTAGTTCAGAGACCATTCCTTCCTGCTCTTGGAGAGCAATTTCCTTCTCTTATTGTGTAACCTGTTAATGGCGGATCTTCACCAGGCCGGCTTGTTCTTTCTTGAGGATCTTGTTTTAGTCCTATCTGGTACAGCTGAGTCAAAACATTTCTATAGATGCTTATACAAGGCATTGGTGTAAATCCTGGTATAGGTGGCCATGCCATCAGTGAGGGGAATGGGGCTATGATGCTACTAATGCCATCTTGCAGTAGGCTGTAACTGGCTTTGGAGAAGTCTAGTTGCTGCTAATTGGGAGGATCAGATGTTATTGTTACTTCTAATGAGACTGATTCGACATTGCTAGGGAGGGCCAAACACATGAGGTGGCGCAATGATCACCAATGTTAGTGAGCACCAGATCCAGAATGTTTGGGCCCCTTGTGGGGGTATCAACCAACTAATCCAGGGCATTGAAGTTGATGAAGTCGAAGAACCTTTGGGCAAGTGTGTTAGTACATGTATAATTTAGCCAATCTATGGATGGGTAGTTAAAATCATTCAAAACCAGGATGTGTGGTTGTGTCTTGAGTGAATCAAGTAGATCCAAGTATGCAGTGTGGATATCTTGGTTCGTGGAGAGGTCCTATAACTGGCAATCACTTGTAGTATTTTTTCCTTCATTTGATTGGACAATCTTTGTTTCTTCAGAGGTCTGCAAGTTCGAAGCCCAGCATCCAGAAGTCTCCGTCAAATAGTTCTGGAACTCACTGTAACACCCTGTTGTTCCGGCATCATCTGCAGCTGACTACTGGATGCCTTGCAATTCTTACAGCATTCTCTGATCAGATACAAATCATCCCATGGAGATGGGAACCTTCTGTGACCACATCTGCCAGAATGTTTGGGCGACAACCCTTCACTGATATTCAGTTTCTTCCAGACAGACTGCTGACTAACTCTGACCTTCTTGGTGATTTCTAATCCAGGAACAGCTTCTTTGAGCAGAATCTCAACTTTTGCATACTTTCATGGTGTTAAGTCAGCCAGTTTACCCATTTTTAAGACTACGAAGCCACGTTATTATGATGTCATTTCTCTTTAAGTAGGTAAATAACGTGTAGTAATTTCATGCTAAACAGCTTTTTCTTAAAAAGAAATAGCAAACTGAAATAATGTTGTGAATTTATGAAAAAGCCAGACTGAAAATCACTAATGAAGACATTTCCATTGTTTTTCAATATTTCTATTAATTTGGCCAGCACTGCAGATATGCTTTGCCTTAGGGGCTTGTTTGGTGAGACACTTGTGCTTGTGGTTTTATGTGTATTGAGTGCTGTATATACTGTCATACGTGTAGCATGTTTGTGTTTTGGAGGTCTCTGGTGTTTAGATAAATTTTTGATGAGTATCTTCATGTACAATGGTTTATGCATTGAGAGCATGTTTTGTACAGGAGGCGTAGTATGTGGGCTGACAACCTGTTCAGTGTCACTGTTCTGTGAACAAGAGAGCAAGGATTCCAAATTCGTAATGTATATCTATCTCTCACAAATTGAGCTTGAGTGTTTTAGAAGTAGTGGGTTGGCAGTGTACATAAGGCAATTGCTACACTGCCCCAGGATACCCATGTCAATCAGGCTGGCAGGAGAAATGGAGGAGGACTGACCATCCATAATACAAGGTGTAAATTTGCTTACTTTAATGAGGAAGGATGTGGTTTAATTGGGGGCTTAATGCTGGGTCTGTACTATTGGGGCTCTCAAGGGGTATGAGACTATTAGGGATTAGGAGATTTCAGTTAAACTGGCAAATGCTGTAGAAATCCCAGATGAGATGCTCTCTGAGCAGCTATGTGCAATTTAAGAGGCTCCTCAGTTACAGCATGGGCCGCTTCTAATGGGAAAATATATCTACTTAAGCTTTTGTGTCTATAATCGCTAATGGTTACCTCCACTGCATGGTGCTGCACGAAGGTGCGCTACATGCAAACAGATGCCTCGGATTGCTGAGATGAAGATAGTAGAGCAGTGGCTGGTCACCAAACACTGCAGAGATGTGTTATAACAGATGTAAACCCACACAAATGTGGGGCTTAAGTAGCAACTGTGAGAACCTTTTTTTGAAACAAGTAAAGCAATTTCAAACAAGCTGACCAATGGAAACTCTGAATAATAAGCCTTATTCCAACAATCTCCAAATAAGATTGGTCCTTTGCTGCACTCTTCTGCCACAAGGGTGCAGGATCCCTCTCAATGTAAGATGGCTGGTTTTAGTGCTCAGATAATGCCAAACAGTCTAGATTAAGCAAATCTGAATCTAGCCTATGCTATAAAATACACAAGTACTAGAAAGTACAAAGTGCAGGAAAAACAGTCTCAAACAGCAAACATTTGAAACAGTGAAACAGCAAAACAGTTAAATCCTGGTGACAGATATATAAAAATATGTAGATAGAGACAGAGATGTAGCTAGATATATAGATAGACATTCATATATATATATATATATATATATATATATATATATATATATATACACACACATACATATTGTGGTGACAAATCTGTCTGTCACCAGAGTATGTGTGTGTGTGTGTGTGTGTGTGTGTGTGTGTGTGTGTGTGTGTGTGTGTGTGTATATATATATATATATATATATATATATATATATATATATATATATATATATATATATATGTATAGTCTCACACAAACAACTCAGCTCTCCCCTCAATAACCTATCCTTCTCTCAATTAGTCACCAACTGGTTTCAGAGTTACCTGTCTGACCGCCAACAATCCATTGTATGGCAGAAGGACATATCTCCCCAACTACCTGTCTCTATAGGCGTTCCCCAAGGATCCATCCTTGGACCCCTACTCTTCTCTCTTTTCACCAATAATCTAGCCTCTGCCACCAAACATGGCAAACTCATACAATATGCAGATGACTCAACCATCATCTGCTCAGCTCAGTCCCTACCCAAACTACAAAAAGTCACACAGGAAGCCTTTTCCTCTATTGAAACTTGGCTATCTGTTGCCCAATTAATACTCAACCCAAACAAAACTAAACTACTCATCTTCCAACCCACCAAACATACTCAAAACAACTCTCACCTTAACGTCACAGCAAAAGACAACACCACTATACACCCAACAGAACACACCAAATTGCTAGGAGTGGAAATAGACAATAAACTAAAATTTGACATTCACATATCCATGACCATAAAAAAGACCACAAAAAACTAGGAGCGGTATACAGAAATAAGCAACTTCTCACCAAAGCAGCAAAGATTTCAGTAGCAAATTCCCACCTTATCTCCACCCTACTTTATACCTCTCCTATATATACCAACCTAAGGCAATGCGATCTAAACAAGCTAGAGACCTGCTACAACAAAATTGCCAAATTCACCACAGGGGCATCCTACCGTAGTCACCACTAACTCTCACTTGATGAAATGGGCTGGCTTGAACTCCCTCACTTCCTTCAATGGTATCAACTCTCACTCACACACAAACTAGTAAACCATCCACTAAATGTCCCATCCCTCCAGAATCTACTCCATCCCTATCGCACCACCAGACCACTAACATCCAGCAACAAAAATTACTTGCAGATAACTAAAGCCAATAACTCTGCTGGTGAAGCACTTTTCTCTTGTACCATAGCCAAAGTATGGAACTCCCTCCCACCAACAATTACCTCCATACCATCATGGACCCACTTCAAAACTTTACTAAAAGCACACCTAAAAACTTGCTGGCTATACCCTTGCAACCCCCACTCTAATATCACCCACCCCATCCAACCACTATCTTTCTTTCCACCCGACTAACTACCTTGATTATAGCAAGCTCGGATGCTCATAAGCCTAGTACTTATGATACAGCAGGAACTTCTTACTGTAACAATTGTTAATGTCTGTTATGTACTTCGCAGATAAAGATTCTAGTTGTCTACTGATGTACTATGTTCTTCATCTGTAACTATGTTTGTTACTATTGCTATGTTAATCAAAGTGTTAATCGATATGTAAATCCAATGTAACTACTGTCTGTTTATTTTAAATGTGGAGCTTTTCTCCCCGGGCCTCTGCCGAAAATGGACCTACGTCCATTCGGACACTCATGGTCAACAAATGTAAATAAATACATAAATAAATAAATAAATATATAAATGTGTGTGTATATATATAAATATATATATATATATATATATATATATATATATATATATATATGGGTCCCCTACTATTTACCGAAACCGATTCACACAAAGAAATCACCGACACCAACGACCGACAACGCAGTTGACGACACGCTGGAATCCCGACAGCCGGAAGACCGACAAGGGGAATGTGTCCTGGTAAGTATGCGATAGTGAGGGATTTAGGAGTAGGGAGCGGACAGGTAAGTGTGCAATAGTGAGGGATGTAGGGTTAGGGTGTGTGATAGGTGAGTGTGCGGTAGTGTCGGAGCTTGGGGTTAGGGGTGAGTAAGTGAGTTAGGGTTAGGTGCAGGTAGGAGGAGTGTTTGAGTGTCGGGGAGCTTGGGGTTAGGGGTAAGTGAGTTAGGGTTAGGGTGCAGGTAGGGAGAGTGTGCAGTAGTGTCGGACCTTAGGGTTAGGGTTTGGGTTAGGGCTAGTGGATATGTCCTGTAGTGTACTGTGTCGTTTCACGTAGTGTGTCGGTGTTATGGTGTTCGTGTTATGGTGTTCGGTGTTTTGCGTTGTTGGTACTTTTTGTTGTCGGTCGTTTGGTGTCGGTGATTTCTTTGTCGGCTGAATCAAGCTTAAATAGTAGGGGATATATATATATATATATATATATATATATATATATATATATATATACACACACACACACATGCATATACATATATATATATATATATATATATATATATATATATATATATACAGACACACATACATATACATACTTATTTATATATATATATATATATATATATATATATATATATATATATATATATATATATGCGAATAACATCCACCATACAGGAGAGCATGATCAGAGGTCAATATGTAATTTCAAATGCAAATCAGATATCATCAGCAAAAAGAATATGTTGAATTCCCTGTGGAATATACTGTATGTAAATACACTATGCATCACACATGACCAAGTCTCACTGCCATATTTCACATCTGCAGTGTATTTCAAAGCAGTCATAGTCGAATTTTATGCTAGACCATTTGTAAGATTACTATCAGCCAAATGCAGCTGGCAAGGTTGTTCATCATTGTGCACTGGCTGGTACACATGAGGTCTCAACTAGGAGGCAGATATTTACCTTATTTCCAGATATTCCTCACAAGACGTAGCAAGTGATGGTGAGGGTGGTGCTTAATTAAGGACCCAGAGGTGATGACAAGAGGAGTCCAGGATCTTTGTGGCATTCCTCATAATGGGCTACAGCGATAGCACATTACAAGTAGTGCCACAGCTGCAGTCTTTTTTGTGAAGACTATACCAGGTCTCAGTACAAAGCTGAGGCTTATAATAGCTTGGCTAAAGCTTTCATCATTGTAACTAACATTCCATGCACTAGTGGACAATATTGTCACTATTACAGCAACATGAAAAAGTGAAATCAGTACCTCCTAAGACAGTTAATCAATCAACGTCAGTTGGAGGTAGAATTTAGAACTGTTAACACCCCTGAGTTGTGTAAGTATGGTAAGCTACCTGGAATCAATTCAATACCATGAATTTGCAAGACATAAATATTTTCATTATGCTTTTTTTTTCTGTTTTCTGTTCCATAAAACTGCTGAAGAAATAGCTCTGAATAAGACGCAAATCAGGAGTGACTGGAAAGCCTCAGAGTGACATGGAATACTTGTGGCTCAGGTACGAATGCAAGCAAAACATAATACATCAGAAGTATGTTTTATTAAATTTTATGGCTCCAGTACATATGAGCTTGAGAGGGGTTTATATTATGTGATTGAAGAGTCTCTTCTTCGAACACATAATAATTGACACATATACAGTGAACGCCGTAAACTGCAAACGGCCACATCCGCAAATTTTTTCCTCGGGGAAAAAATTCACGTGGCTGTAAAATAAAAAATAAACTTTAAAGCACTAATCAAGTGGGGGACTCAACCCTAACTAAATATACCAACTCTGAGATCGATCTACATTGAAGAAAAGGGTAATTCACGATAACGGCCAACTGAATTTTTTCCTGAGGAAAAAATTTGTGTACGTGGCCATTTGCGGTTTACAGCGTTTACTGTATATGTGTCAATTATTATGTGTTCAAAGAAGAGACTCTTCAATCACATAATATACAACCGCTTGAGACGCACACACACAACTAAGTAGGCATACCTTATCTATATATCAGGCATACAAGTCTCCTGAGATGGTTCTACCTGACATAGTCGAAACCACACAACACCGACAACCACATCACCGACACCACATATTCGACAGTCCATAAACACGAAACCACACATAACCGAAATAACCGACGGTACACAAACACGAAACCCCATACACTGCACACACCACAATAACAATTAAAACAAAACACATCCCCATTCCACAAACCACACACACAACACAAGCACACCAAAATCCTTACAAGCCCACACTAAACCTTACCCTAACCCTAAGGTCCGTCACTATCGCACACTTACCTACCGCTCCCTAACCCTAACTCACTTAACCCGCCCCTATCGCTCCTAACCCTAACTCACTTAACCCACCCTATCCTAACCCTAACTCACTTAACCCACGCCTATCGCTCCCTAACCCTAACTCACTTAACCCACCCCTATCGCTCGCTAACCCTAACTCACTTAACCCACCCCTATCCCCACAGACCGTCAATCTCCACACTTACCTGCCTCGCACCCTAACGTCCGTCACTACCGCATACTCACACAGCCTTTCCCCATGTCGGCATCCTCGGCGTTGGTGTTGTCATCCGTCGTGTCGGTCTTCTGCATTGTCGATGTTCTGCCACTCGCGATTGGTCTTCTTCGATTTCGATCTTCTGGAGCTCCGGATTCCGATGTCGGTCTTCTGCGCTGTCGACGAAGTCAGGTAGAACCCCTGAGATATCTCTTGATTATCACTTTAGGTAATGCATAAAACAGATTAGCTTTGTGTGGGTTCAATTCAAAGCAGCAATTAGCTTTTATTACAGAATAATACATAAAGTTTGTCTTCTGCAATTATTAACTAGCATTAAACTTTCCATCTATGTAAATGGATGTCTTTAATTGGAATGCAAAGATCATATATGCCAATGCCATAGACACCTGTTGCTTAAAGTATATAATAGCATTGAGGCTGATGTATTTTATGACATATTTATGACTTCATGTTCATATCTAGATGTGGCAAAGGTTACCATATGCATATATAAATTTGGATATATTTGAAATATTAAAATAACATGGAATTTTTATGTTTTCTCTACCCCCCCCCCCCCCCATATATCTCTTCATTTTTTTGGAATCATTCCTGCCACAACACAAATGACATCAGCATGGGGAGCTTGAATTACCACTGGTTACTGGACCACCATTCCTCCACAGGTGGCTGCAGTGGCTCCACCACAGGCAGGACAGACATCCACTACCCCTGGGTCCCAACCTGCTCTACGTGCTCCTGCTGCCTCAGGTATCTCTGCCCATGGGATTGATGCACAGGTAACCAGTGGGAGTAATACTAGTGGATATGTTCATTTTGTCACCCATCAGGAGCTGACAGCATTGGTGGAGTATGTTATGGAGAGAAGCCTTGATGCCCAAATCAGCAGAATTCAGAAACTCCTGCATCAAATAACCAAGTTGATACCCTGTCCAGCGCTGATCCAAATGTCTGCAACAGGAGACAGTTACAGCAGTTCTGAGGGTGAGGACTAGATTCACACTGTACTCATACTGAACATGGATGCACCTCCTATTTTCCCTACCTATCTCCAGGCATAATGTCACCCAACCTTTTGTATTCATCACCATCTATGTCTATGTTGTATATCCTACATGTCTGAATCTGCTATCTAACTTACCCTACCTACCTGGCCCTCTTATTCCTAACCACCTCTTCCAAAAGTCCTCTCACTCCAAAAAAAATAATAATAAAATAAAATGTGCACCTGTCCCACATACATACATAACTCTCCACTTCACCTGTGTGTCTGCTTAACATTTTTGATTTTGTCCAGTTCACCATACAACATTATTCAGTTGTCACCCACCTCTAATGTGGTGACTATTTAAACTCATCAAATTGTTGTTACAAGTATACATTTATCTTGAGAAAAAGTGGATAGCTATGGTGCTGTCCCACCAACATCCTGCCCATTCCTTCATTCTTCCCCCTCTGTTTCCTCCGGTTCCACTACTGCCTTATCAACCTCTTTTCACACATTTAATCTGATCAGGGTGGTGCTACGGTAGCATTGTCACCTCACAGCAAGATGTTGTGCCGTTCAATTCTCAGCTAGAGCGTCTTCTGTGTAGAGACATGCGTGAATGGGCGTACCTTCATTGAAGGTTGTGCGTCAGGGCTGGCAAACTTGTCACGTAAAAAATCTACTGCCAATCATTAGCAGACCGGAGTCCTGTTGTGGCGACCCCTAACTGGGAAAAGCCAAAAGACACAAACAAATCTGATCAAAAAAATTGAATAACACACACCACACATGGCCAGAGATGGCTCATAAAACAACCCTTCAGTTTTGTCCTCAGTATATGCGTGATGTTTAGCATCACAAACTAATAATGGTAAATGGCTTTTCACATCTTATGACAAAAAAAAAAGATTGTACCTTCATCCACAGTAATATAGTTCTCTTTGTGTAACTGTACTTAGCTTCATTGTGTAATTATGCTTACGTTTATTAATCTGCTGGATGTAATGTACACCTTTTGGAATGTAACTATAGTCATTACTGTGATGAAGCCTGATACCTGCATTCTCCCTGTTGTTCCTTCAAATGAGTGATTTTTAGTGTTTGAAGTATGATTTCCTGTAGGGTGTCCTCAGATAATGCTCAGGTTTTTACATTGTGTTTGCATAGTGTCAAGGGTTCAAATACAGAAGTATGTGAAACATTATCTGTTGTCTTTTTCACATTATTATTATGTGTGAAGTTGTTGGATACATGTGTTATTAATCAGCTACCATCCCACTTACATCTTCATAATTTCCTACTTCTGAACACTTTATTGTACACAGCATGACAGAACTTTTATGGTGACAAACCTCAGATTAATACATCACAAAGATGGCCACAAGTGGCCCATACACAAAAATCTATTATCTGTCTCTCCTATTATTCTTCCTTCTGTCTCACCACTCTTTGTCCTCAGTACTTGTGCAATGCCTGGTATTGAGCAGCAATGATAAGTGACAGTAAATGACAGATCACATCTTATGGCAAAAACTGGTGAGCTTTTCCCTTTAGCTGCATTAGTTTGCTGTCTCTTGTGCTAGTGTGCTTAGCCTCATTGTATTATGGAAAGACAGACTGATAGCACTATCAGGAGATAGTTATTATCATATGTTGAACGGGCTTGCAGGGTTGAATGCGCACAATATGGAATGTTTCAATTGTCATTACTGTTATAAAGAATGCTGGGTACATACTCCCTTGCTTCATACTGTTCTCATTCTCCCTCCAAGTGTGTGTGTTTAACACATGACGTTTGCCTTCCTTTGTGGTGTAATGAGCTAATGATCATGTCTATAGACTCCTGATGAAGATTGCCAGGTGTCTGAATCCAGTATTAGATGTAAAATTATAGTCAATATCATCTATCGTTACATTTTGCCCTGTTAAATTAAGCATACATATGTTAATCCAGTAACAGTACCATGCTAGGTCTCTTATGTGCTTCACTTCTTCTTTTTCTTTTGGCTGTTCCCGTTAGGGGTCATCACAGTGGATCATCTATTTCCATTTCTTCCTGTCCTCTGTATCTTGCTCTGTCCCACCAACCACCTGCATGTCCTCACTCACCACATCCATAAACCTTATCTTAGGACTTCCTCTTTTCCTCTTACCTGGCAGCTCCATCCTTAGCATCCTTTTCCAAATATACCCAGCATCTCTCCTCAGCACATGTCCAAACCAATGCAATATCGCCTCCCTGGCTTTGTCTCCAAAACGTCCAACCTGAGCTGACCCTCTAAGATACTTATTCCTAATCCTGTCCATCCTCGTCACACCCAGTGCAAATCTTAACATCTTTAATTCTGCCACGTCCAGCTCTGACTCCTGCCTTTTTTTCAATGCCACTGTCTCCAACCCATATAACATAGCTGGTCTTACTACCCTCTTGTAGACCTTCCCTTTCACTCTTACTGGTACTCGTCTGTCACAAATCACTCCTGACACTCTTCTCCACCCATTACACCCTGCCTGTACTCTCTTCTTCACCTCTCTTCCACGCTCGCCATTACTCAGTACTGTTGATCCCAAGTATTTAAACTCATCCACCTTCACCAACTCTACTCCCTGCATCCTCAACATTCCTCTATCCTCCCTCTCATTCACATGCATATATTCTGTGTTAGCCTTGCTGATCTTCATTCTTCTCCTCTCTAGAGCAGATATCCACCTCTCAAGGGTCTCCTCAACCTGTTCCCTACTCTCACTACAGATCACAATGTCATCTGCAAACATCATAGTCCACGAAGATTCCTGTCTGATCTCATCTGTCAACCTGTTCATCACCCTTGCAAATAAGAAAGAGCTCAGAGTTGATCCTTGATGCAATCCCACCTTCACCTTAAATGCATTTGGCATTCTTATGTGTTTCACAAACATCACAAACCTATTCATACCTTAGCAGCAATAAATACAAGACTTCAAAGTCAAAGTCAAAAGTAAAAAATAACTTTATTGTCATTCACTCACACACACAAGTGCATAGCTAAATGAAATTTTGTTCCTCCAGGCTCAACATAAAACACAAAACACTAACACTAACATACCAAAAAAAAAATGATACACATAATACAACAGTAACGAGTCACTGAAGGCACAGAAGCTTCAACTGCACAACTCCCACATCAGTATCAGCTATACCAAGTCCCAGACCACCTGCAAGCACAGATGTTTAACCACCGCATCACTCTCCAGCATCAGAAGCATCCAAAATCCTCAGTACAACCGAAGGCATATTAGTTACAAACCGCCACACTCAAAATCCTTAGTCAACTCCATACCTCCAACCCTACAGTTCTCCTGATCACTGTCATCTACAGACTTGAAATGGCCACAATCCTTTCCTCAGTCTTCACCAACACTTCATTTACCTTCATCAGCTCAGTCCCCGACATCATCTTCAGTACACAAAAAAAATTCCGGATCTCATCAACCTTAGAAAAACAAAGTATATCCAAAGTGTTCGCATCTTAGAAAAATTTCAGCCTATGCTTCCAAATCTACATCCGGCCAACTTGCCACTGAAGGCCCTACTTCAAAGTTTCAGTTAAAAGAAAAGGCAGAAAAATTTACATCGGGAGCACCATGGATATCTCAAGTGCAGACCAACTGAACACTAGACAAACACCGACCAGGCAAGCAGACTTATCAGATTAACAGTACAGGCAAGTACAGAAAAAAACATAAAGTGCACAACCAGAGCCAGACAGGCTGCAGCCATACAAGGCGCCACAATCTTCCTGGGTTTCTTAGACGTATGATCTTATGGTCAAAGCAAGGATTTATGTGGTGACAATATACACAGTTCAAAAATATTTTTCCTATACACACCGAAGTTGTTATGATTAAATCTTTAGCATTAAAATATATTTTCTGAAGTATTTTAAGTCTGACATGTATATGTATGCTATCATGTACTGACTTTAAGTCAATTATATGATATAAACAAATACATTTGCATAGGAAACAATACAAAATGCCTTAAGGATGTGGGCAGTCAGCAGATATAAGGACAGTGTAAGTAATACACACACACACACACACACACACACACACACACACACACACACACACACACACACACACACACACACACTCAAACTAGTCAGTCACTGCTAGATTTGAACCGCATACCTATTTAGCTACACAATGATCATGACACATGCGTAAATGACACAGTAAACATTAGTATGACACACATCTGTTATGAAATAGCTCATAATATATGTCAATATATCTGTACTCATTTGAGCAAAGGTTCATAGGTTCATAGGTAGGTACTAGGCTATTGGACCTAGGGCCTATATAAGACTAGCCAAAAAGGTACCCTGGCTTTCGCCACCCAAGAAAATGATTTTCCTGTGCCCCTGTTGAGCAGAGCCACAGAGGTGATCCCCAGGGTGAATTTCCTATTTCCCATCCAATCATCAAGATTTTTCTTGAAGAGTGCTAATGAGGGGCTTTGTTTGATATAGATAAGTAGTTTGTTCCAGAGTATGGGAAATCTCTGAGACAAGAATCTATCCCTCCAGCATGTTCTGTTTATTGTGGTGACAAAGTTTAGGTCCCTAGAGTGTGTAGCTCGGAGGGATTGGGATTTCTTTAAGTGGAACATGTCCAACAGCTCTGGGTTTGACATAGCTTTCTATGTTAGGCAGAGATCGCCATTGAGTAGGCGATATGTGACAGAGTAAAGCTGGAATTTACGGTCTGCGTAGGGCATCTGTTTGAGGCCGGTAATCCTCTTTGTGAGGTATTTCTGTGGCCTTTCTAGTTGTTGTAGATTTCTTGTGAGGTACATACCAAAAGGGGTGTTGTACTCTATAGTGGGTCTAATGAGTGACCAGTAGAGAGGAACAATGACCTCTTTTTTCCTGGATGAGAAACCTTTTGTGTTGAGGTGCCACGTAGAAGGATTTCCTGACTACTGTGGCGATGTGGTTATCAAAGGAGAGACTACTGTCCACCTGTGTCCCAAGGTCTCTTATCACACTTTCGGTGTTAAGTAGACTACCACCTATGTGGTAGCTCATGGGTACAGAGTTTTTACCAAAGGGAATGACAATGCACTTTTTGGCATTGAGCTTGAAGACATGGCTTTGACACCAGGCATCTGTCTCAGTGAGGCCCTTTTGTAGGATGTCCACATCATTAGGAGTTTTGTTTATGGTTCCTAGTTTGCAGTCATCTGCAAACTTCATTAGCCAAAGACCTCCTGTGTTAGCCTGTACATCAGAAAAGTAGTTACCAAACAGGAGAGGATCCAGGACTGAACTCTGTGGTACTCCACTTGTCATTTGTCTGAATTCGGATTTGGAGTCTGCTACTTTCACAGTGTGGGCTCTGTCAGTGAGCCAGTTGGCAAACCATCTTGTGACATCAGGATTTATGCTTAGTTTAGTGAGTTTATCGGTAATTCCAGAGTGGAGAATGGTGTCAAAAGCCTTGGTGAGATCTGCATAGGCTGTGTGAACCACCTTGCCCTTGTCTACAGCTTTGGTGACTTCTTCAAAGAAGTCTATCAGGTTTAGGAGGGTCTATATTACCAGATTGAAAACCCATTTCAGCGAACAACACAAGACCGACACATATAGCGTGAACTACGGTAATGGTGAACGTTCAAAACAGCATAACACGAAATGTCAAAGTATCATGGTTGGCCCCCGTCTGCGGTATAGCTCCATAAGGTAAGTGTGCAATAGTTACGGACCTTAGGGTTAGGGTGCAGGTTAAGGTAAGTGCATAGATAGGTAATGTATGTAAGCTTTAGTGTAGGGTTAGAAGTAGGGTTTTGTTAAGTGTATGCATGTAGATTATTTGTTTTGTTTGGGTATATGTCTGTAGGGTAAGTGTGCAATAGCTATGGACCTTAGGTTTAGGGTGTGGGTTAAGCAAAGTGCATAGATAGTAATGTATGTAAGGTTTAGTGTAGGGTTAGAAGTAGGGTTTGGTTAGTGTATGTATGTGTTTTATTTATTATGTTTGGGTATGTAGTATGTAGCGGTGGCGTTGGCTGACTATGATGGTTTGAGATTTGAAAATTCACGGTTTAGGGGGTTCGGCGTGTTTGCGGTTCGCACTATATGTGTTGGTCTTGTGGTGTTTGCTGAAATGGGTTTTCGATCTGGTAATATAGACCCAGTTTAGGAGACACGATCTGCCTTTTACAAACCCAAACTGGGTGGGGTCCAGAGTTTGGAGATTACCAATGTCTTTGCTTATAAGTGCCATGATGATACGTTCCATGGCCTTGCAGACCAGACTCATTAAAGGCTAATCAGGTGGTAGTTCCTGGGGTCTGTGGTGGCTCCTCCTTTGTGGAGTGAAATAACCATCGCTGTGTGCAATTCAGTGGGCACAAATCCTGAGGTAAGGCTATGATTGAACATGGTGCTTAGGTGGGGTGCCAGTTCATTCTGTAGTTTGTGTAGAATGCAGCCTGGGATGTTGTCAGGTCCCATGAATGCTGTGTTCTTGGCTTTGGAGAGTGTGTTTTTTACCTGTGCAGCCATGATTACAGGAACTTTGCATTCTTCCGGTATAGAGATGGGCCCTTTAGGGGGTGAGAGGTGGGTAAAGTTAGCACTGAACCTATCTATCAGGATGTTGGCAATATGGTGGGGGTGTAGATAAGTTGGTCCAAGGTGATGGAATTTATGAATTCCAGAAAACATTGAACAAAAGAGTTGGTACATGAGCAGTTTTCCCAGTTAATGGTGGAGTAGTTGAAATCACCCAT
Source organism: Protopterus annectens (assembly GCF_019279795.1). Taxonomy (NCBI): domain Eukaryota; kingdom Metazoa; phylum Chordata; order Ceratodontiformes; family Protopteridae; genus Protopterus; species Protopterus annectens. Next base: position 933,573,010 of record NC_056747.1, on the reverse strand, counting down.
TATTAGGGTGTTGGGTTGTACCCTAATATTTTCCAGTGTATCAAGAAATGAGGAGTGGGAATCCTGGGGCATGGTGGGGGATCTGTAGCAAGTTAGAATTTGGATTGCGGTCTTGCCCAGAGTTAGTTGCACTTGGATAATCATGGATGCATTATGCTGAGCAACTAGCCTGAAGGTGTGAATATCCTTAATGAATAGGGACACACCTCCACCTTTAGTGATTCGGTCCAGGTTAGGTGGCCAAAAGGTGTGGTATGAATTATAGCCTGGTAATGCAGGGGTGCTCTCTGGAGCCTTGGACCAAGTCTCTGTCACTGCACAGATGTCGATGCTCTCCATTTTAAGGAGTTCCTCGAGTGAAGGCATTTTGAGGTTTAGACTCCTAGCATTGAATAGCATTACCCTCAGATTTTGCTTGCTTGTACCTATTACAGATGACATGATGGTTGGCATGGAGCACTGCTAATTCCCGCTATAAGTTTAAAAACTCAATAAATAGCTGTATATGCACTAGAGCTTTGGAAGCATTCTTACATATGACATTGCCAGTGTTGTATTTCAGTAAGTGATTTTGACAAAGAAGAATTAAAATCAGTGCCTTATATTCCTTGTGTATTTTTAAATGGCTTGTATACTCAAGATTTGATGAGTTTGCTGTGGTATTGTTTAAACACTAACCAAAAATATATATCAAATATACTCTAAAATGGACAGTAGCTCACTGCAAATGCTTACTTTAAAAAAAAAATCTGATGAAGTCTGCAGTTAGCAGATGAAAGCACTTAACCTGTGTGTAAAATAGTTTTAACCCTCGGGGGTTCATTTTTATTTGTTTTCTATAAAAAGTGATTTTTTGAAAGTAAGCATTTGCAGTGAGCTACGGTCCTTTTTAACGTATATTTGGTATATATTTTTGGTTATTTGGTCGTATAGATGCTTACAACTTGGTATTTAATTGTCTAAACACTACATAATGCAGATTATGTTTGCATACCAACACATTACACTTGCAACTGATGTATAATGGTGAGGGATCTTTGCACACATTCTTACTGAGTAGTATTAAGTCGTGACCTTTCACATATTGGACATATATGTTTTGTATTTACATTGCACATTGTACAGACATTCTAAAATATTCACACTGATACACCAATTAATGAAGACTTGCATAAAATTATCCAGATTTGAATAGTCAGGAATTCTCTGTTGTCACTCCACTGACAATTTTGTTTATCATCCATCATTGAAGCATCAACATCTCGCTCACAGTATCACAATACCCATGAAAGAAAGGATACATAACTTATCTGAGCAGTATGTCATTACTTGTGATCAACATATTACTTGTCAAAACACAGTGCTTTTTACCCAAAGATGTGATGCACACTATCTGCTCTGCAGCACATTGATGATGTCATTCTTTCAAATGTGCACTGTCTTACACTTGTAGTCAAACTTCTCCTGTAGAACTTGTGGCTGATACAATGTCTTCTAGTTTGTGCAACTGGCTAGGTGATTTTGAGTTTAGTAATGAATATTTCTGAAGTGGAACTGGCCTTACCCACAGATAATGTGTACACTTCCACTCAGGAGGAACATTTACACAGGGAGCAGGTACTCCATCAATTTATCCCCTTAAACAATTGTTAGGCAACACACTGATGATGTCATCCTTTCAAATGTGCACTGTCTGATGCCTGTTATCAAACTTCTCATGTGGCGTTTATAAATGATACAATATACTGTAGCTTCTATAGTTATAATAAGTAGGTGGTTCGACTCCAGCAGTGATTGACTAGTGAGAGTGTGTGTGTGTGTGTGTGTGTGTGTGTGTGTGTGTGTGTGTGTGTGTGTGTGTGTGTGTGTGTGTGTGTGTGTGTGAGAGTGTAACTAAGTAGGAATAGCTTCACCAACAGGTCTGATGTATAGGTTTACACATTCAGTCCCATTTAGTACAGATACATTTGCCAAACAATGGTGATGTCATTCTTTCAAATGTTTTCCATCTCACAGTGGTATGCAAACTTCTCACATGGCAGTTACAATTCATGTAATGTCTTCTTGCTTGTGACCTTAAATAGATAGGTGGTTCAAATCCAGGCATTAATCTGTAGATTAATTTGCATTGGTGTGTGTGCATGTGTGTTTATGTGTGAGAATCTATATGTAAATATGAATACAGTCACACACAGATCTGATGTAGAGATGTATACCCAGAGAGGGTCCTTTATCTACTTTCTTTTCCATTAAGTCTAGACAATTGCTTTGCTAGACACTGATGAGGACCCTTTGTTGAAATGTATTTTATCTTATTCTTGAAGTAAGACTTCTTTCATGGTGCCAAGAAGTGATTAAATACTCTATAGTGTGTTGACTTAGGTACTCAGGTGTTTGAGTCTGGCATTCACTAAATATTGTGAGTGTGTGTGTGTGTGTGTGTGTGTGTGTGTGTGTGTGTGTGTGTGTGTGTGTGTGTGTGTGTGTGTGTGTGTGTGTGTGTGTGTGTGTGTACTTCTAAAGTCACAGGGATGAGTGGATTATCCATTACAAATGACTGTGTAGATCTACAGTCATGTGAGATAATTACATGAAGAGAGAACTCACACTACTCTTTCACTCAGTTTTAAGCCAACAGATATGCCTTGTAACATGATGATTTCATGCCTTCAAATATGCTGTGACTCACAGTCGAAGTAAGACTTTCTGTGGCACATGTGGTTGATACGATATACTTTAGCTTGTGTACTTAGACATATAGGGGTTCAAACCCTGAAGGGACTGCATAGTATGAACCTGTGTGACTGTAATGCTAATGATCAATGACTTCCACCACACTTCTGATGTGCAGATTTATGGTAGGAAAGGGCTGTCTTCAGTCCATTTTATCCCAAACAGCTGCTTTGCACTACAATGATGATGTCATGCTTTCAGATATAAGACTTTGTCTGTTGTATGTGTGGTTAATACATGGTTCTCTAGATTGTGGACCTACATAGGCAGCTGATCAAACCTAGAGAAAGCCAACATGATGTGAATGTAGTAGCATGAAATGCTGTCTTAGACAAGATCCTCACAAACTCTTTCCATCCATTTTATGTCTAATATAAGCCTGTCAGCACATTGATGATTTCATCCCATTCAAATAGGTATACTGGGACCTTTGTGGCAAGACTTCTCCTGTGGTTCATGCAGTTAATATTGACTTCTACAGCATGTGAATTTAGACCATCAGTTGGCCAAATCTGGCAATGTACATGCGTAAAACAATAGTGGTAGACAGGAGTTGCTTATCCAACAAGCTGTGCTATAGCTAACTCACAGCTGTGTGAACAATAACATGGCTAAAGCTTTTGATCCCTCAAAAGAAAATTTAGGAGAGACATAACCATTCAGAACATTACTTATTACAGACCTAGAAGTGTGTCTTGCTTGACATCTGTGCAATAAAGTCTTCTGTGGCAGAAGCAAGAAATACTCACTTCTCTAGACTGTTGATCTCAAGAGTTAAGGGCTGAATCTCGCAATGTATGTTTGCCAGACAATACTGACAGACAGGAGTGGCTTACACTAACAGTGGTAATATGGCACACTAACCGGTCACATTTTTTGAGGGGTCAGACTTCATTTTAGAGAAGCCAGAACCATTCCATTTGAAACGATGGGAAGGTGGTGAGGGCAACAGCATAAGGTTTGTTTCAAAATATAAATTTCTGGCTACACCTCTGATGTACACTACCTGCAGTATATCTAGGTCTATATTAAAAGACCGAAGAGGTGTTTCATCAAACACCTGTTGGTCGACACATAAAGAGCGAACACACTAAAGCACGAATGCTCAAAACAGTGTTTTCTTCCCCTGGGAAAGAAATCGCTAGCACAAACACAGACACACTTTCAAACATAACAACATGGGGGTTTCACCCCCCACACCCCTCCAACATTGGGGGCTGTGCCCCCCACCCCCCCAACTAAATATACCAACTCCGAGATCTCACTACAGTGAGAAATGGGACAAACACATGGGGATGGCCAAGCGGTTTCTTTCCCAGGGAAAGAAATTGCTGTTTTGAGCATTAACACTTTAGTGTGTTTGGTCTTTATTTGTTGACCAAGAGGTGTTTGATGAAACACCTCTTCAGTCTTTTAATACAGACCCGTATATCCAATGCTTACAAATGTACCTGCTTTCCTTGCCAACTGTTATCTCACCTGCCCACTTTAACTAGTATTTTATATGTATGATACTGTATATGTGTTCCTTATACCTCTTTTTGTCATCATTTCCTTTTTTATGTAGATGTCTCCCTGAGAGGACATGATTAGTTATCTAGTTATCAATAATTAGAATTAGCAGTCGTTATACAGTAATCTATTTATATATAAAGTACAGTTTTGTACCTACCATAAATGTAGATGTTCGAGTGTTCACCCTGCTGCAGTCATCACACTTGGGTTATCCTGTCGTCAGGCGGTCCCGCAGTCGGCCGGATTTCCAAAGTCTTGGTCTGACGTCGGTTGCTGTCGCCTCATCCCTGACGTCAGTGCACCAGGGGTACATATACTGCAACCGACGCCATTTTCTTCAGTGTTTCTTGCCCCAGATGTCAGGTGCTCCCAAAAAGGTGATCAAAATTAGTACCAAATGGTGTGAACACTGTACAAACACAAAATCCCTTCAGCTATAAGCAAATACATCAGTAAGGCATAGCAGAGATTTATCCAGAAGATCAGAGGAGTTGGAGGGAGGGTAACCTGGACTGCAGCAGGGTGAACACTCGGACATCTACATTTATGGTAGGTACAAAACTGTACTATGTTCATCGTGTTACCCTGCTGCAGTCATTACACTTGGGTTGAGTCCCAAAGCTAAGGAAGGGTGGAGGTATCATAGAGGGTTAGTAGAGGCAATGAGGCCCTGCAGAACTGCAGTGGCGAAGCCCGCCCTAGACTTAGAATAAAGAGGTAAGTAATAGTGTTTGGTGAAGGTGTGTACTGAACTCCAAGTTGCAGCTTCTAAAATTTCCTTGGTAGGAACCCCTCTGAGAAAGGCTGTAGAGGTAGCTGTTGCCCTGGTAGAGTGGGATCTAATGGTAGGAGGAACTGGTTTCCCATGATGGGTATAACAGAACCGTATGCAATGGCCTATCCATTTAGAAATGGTTTGTTTGGATATAGCCCTCCCTTGAGAAGCTGTAGCATAGGATACAAAGAGCTGGTCAGTTTTTCTGAAAGCCTTAGTTTTGTCCAAGTAGTAACGAAGCTGCCTGTGAATGTCCAAGGAATGCAAGAGTCTCTCACCTTTGTTCTGTGGATTGGGAAAGAAAGTGGGTAGATGGATGGTTTGATTTAAAGCTACACTGGAAACCACCTTAGGCATGAAGGAAGGATTAGTTCATAGAGAAACTCTGTCTTGATGGAAAATGAGGAAAGGTTCCACTGCCATTAGTGCCTGTAATTCTAAGACTCTCCTAGCAGAAGTTATTGCCAGGAGCAGGACAGTCTTCCAAGATAGGAACTGAAGGTCTGCAGAGAAAGCTGGTTCAAAGGGAGGTAACGTTAGTTTTTCCAGAACAAAGTTGAGGTCCCATGTTGGTGTAGGAGCTCTTCTAGGTGGTCTAATGTTTTTTGCCCCTCTGAGGAACTGCTTTAGAAGGGGATGTGAAAATAAAGGTGGATTTGTGTCATAGTGAGCTGAAATAGCTGAAGCATGGATTTTAATTGAGGAGAAGGAAAGTCCTTTGTGCAACATCTCTACTAAATACTGCAGAATGTGAGGCATATGAGGCTGAGTTGTGTCTTGGCCTTTAGCTTGGTTCCAGGCAGAAAACCTTTTCCATTTGTCCGAGTTAGCCTTCCTGGTGCTTGGCCTCCTGGCTTCCAAAATAACATCCAGAAGTGCTTGTGAAGGAGGGCCTGGTTGGATGTTTAAAAGATTTGCCATGCAGCCAGGTTTAAGGTTTTTAGCTGGCTGTGTAGAATCTGTTTGTTTTGCTGCATGAGCAAATGAGGTATTTGAGGCAATATCCATGGTGGGCTGTGAGCCATATTCTTCAATAGCGGGTACCAGTGCTGGCGTGGCCAGTCTGGGGCTATGAGAATCAGTCGAGGTTTCTCCTTTTTGACCTTCAAAAGAACCTTTGTGAGAAGAGGCAATGGAGGAAAGGCATATGCTGTCAAGTTTTTCCAACTGAAGGAGAGAGCGTCCACTTTCCAAGCTTGATGGTGGAATGTCCTTGTACAAAATTTTGTCAGTTGGTAGTTTTGAGGACTGGCAAACAGGTCTATATTTGGTAGGCCCCATTCTTGAGTTATCATTGTAAATGTTTGTGGGTCTAGCTTCCACTCGTGGGGATCTTTGATGTTTCTGCTTAGGTCGTTTGCCAATGTGTTTTTCTGTCCTGGCAGGAATTGAGCTTGTAACTGGACTTGGTAGGCCAGAGCTGTGTCCCATAAGATTATTGCTTGCCTGCAAAGAGGGTAGGAATGTGTGCCCCCTTGTTTGTTTATGTACCACATTACTGTGGTGTTGTCCATCTTTATTGCCAGTTGTCCTGGATGTAGTAGATCCTTGAAGGCTGTCAGAGCTTTCTGTACAGCTAGCATCTCTTTTTGATTTATGTGCAGTTTTCTTTGTTCTGCAGTCCATAGGCCTTGAATGCATTGCCCTGCCATGTGTGTCCCCCAGGCATAGTCTGAAGCATCTGTTGTGATAGTTTGCCTGGTTGGGGGCAAGGTGAAAGGCTGACCCTTGTTGAGGTGACATGCCTATGCCCACCATAGAAATTCCTGTTGAAGGCAGGGTATGAGAGATATCACTGTGTCCAAGCTGTGGCTGTGTTGAGACCATACACTTTTTAGGTACCACTGTAATTTCCTCATATGCAGTTTTGCAAATGGTATTATCAGAATGCAAGATGCCATGAAGCCCAAAGCCTGCAGAATTTTTCTTGCAGTTAATTGGGTCTTTGTTGCCATTGCCGTGAAATATTGAGTCAGTTGTAGTTGCTTGTCTGGTGTAAGATAAGCCTTCTGGGCCATTGTGTCCAAGCTGGCACCCAGGAATGTCATTTTTTGTGAGGGTACTAGTTTTGACTTCTTTTCGTTTACTGTGTACCCCAGACAATTTAGTAGATGCTTCACAAAAGTCAGATGATGTAAGAGAATGTCTTTTCTTTCTGCTTGGATGAGGCAGTCATCCAGGTATGGATATATTTGAATTCCTCTTTGTCTGCAGTATGCAATTACTGGTGCCAGGCATTTTGTGAAAACTCTGGGTGCAGTAGATAAGCCAAAGGGCAGTGCAGAGAATTGGTAATGGGTTGAACCTGCAATGAAATGGAGATATCTTCTGCAACTTTGTCTGATAGGGACATGCAGGTATGCCTCCTTGAGGTCCAACGTTACCAGCCATGCTTCCTTGCCCAACATGGGAAGTAGCTGCTGTAGTGTTAGCATCTTGAATTTTGGGACTTGTAAGTAAGTGTTTAGAATTGAAAGATCCAGAATTGGTCTCCAAGCATTGTCCTTTCTGGGTACTAGAAAGAGCCTTGAGTAAAATCCTTGGCCTTGTTCTTGAATCGGTACCCATTGAATGGCTCTCATGGCCATGAGAGCTGTAATTTGTTTTTGTGCCTCTGCCCTTTGATTTAGTGGCAGGTTTGGCATTCCTCTTTTCATTGGCAAGGTGTGAAAGTGGAATCTGTATCCTCGTAAAATTATGTCTAGGACCCATTTGCCCTTTGTGACCATGCACCAGTTGTCTGCAAAAAGTGCTAGTTTTCCCCCCAAGGGGGCTGACAAAAGAGCTTTGTTTGGCCAGTTGAGGTGTAAGTCATTGAGCTTGCCTTCTGGTGGGTTGAAACCTGTCTTCTCCTCCTTTCTGGGTTGGAGTGCCCCATTGGCGAGGTTTATACTGGGCTTGCGGTTGTCCTCTGCCCCTTGGGTGTCTGTATTTACCCCTCTGAGGTCTGTCAGTGGCTGGAAAGGACCAATTTTTTGTTGGCCAGATTCTGCTGAAGCGAGGGAGTTGTACTTGTTGGAAATCTTTGACTGTCTGCATTGATTTCGCCTTATCTTCCATTTTCTTTAAAACTTCTTCTGCTTTAACTCCAAAAAGAACACCCTGCTGTAAGGGTGCATCCAGTAGTTTTGCTTTAACATGATCAGGTAGACTTTGTTCCTTTAACCAGGCATGCCTACCTATAACTGATCAGGTGACAGCTGCTCTGCAGGAGGCCTCCAAAGAATCAAACCTACATTGTAAGGTATGTTTGCCCACCTGCTCGGTGACGTGCAACAAATCCTGTACTTCTTGCAATTCAGATTGTTGAGGGAGGGAGGTTATCTTTTGTTTAAACTGAGAGATTAGAAACTGCTGATACTTGAGCATATGAAATTGACAATTTAGTGCTCTCATAGCTAATGTGGCTGAGGTGTAAACCTTTTTCCCCCACCTGTCTAGTGCTCTTGAGTCCCTCTCAGAAGGTACTGGGTTTTTAGACATGGAAGCCTTAGCCCCCTTGGGACCCTGGGAGATAGTCTCTGTGTCAGCTACTGGGCTTTTATAAAGAAATTTGTGGGAATCAGGTACTCTGTAGTATCTGTCAGGCTTAGCCGGAGCAGGAGGGAGAGAGTCTGGGTTGAAACTGGATTCTAAATAGACATCATCCACAATGCCCAAAACAGGTGGAATGGCTAGAGGTCTGTGTTGGGGGAGTAAAAGAAACTCTCTGAGCCTTTTCTTGTAATCAGAGTAATCCTGACCTTCCCAGTGAAAATGTTCCCTCATAGTGTGTAAAGTTTCCCCAAAAGAGTAATCTTCAGGATGGGAAGCTGAGGGAATAGAGTCCGCAGCATCAGAATCTTCATAAGAAGAGTAGGAATAGTCTTGGTCTTCAGAGGAATCTGAAGAAATAGACAGTTGCTCAGAAGAAGCAGAATCTTCCTCTTGTCTAGGCCCTTTCTCAGGAGGAGGCTGTAAACCCCTGATAAGAGAAATCAAATCTTCAGCCATTTTGAGCATCTGTTTCTTAGGCATAGGGCCTTGAACAGGAGACTGAAGTGTAGGCTTTTTAGCTTTAGAAGGAGTCTTAGACTTAGAAAATGTTTTGACTGTGAGAGTCGTCGGTCTGAAAATGCCCTCAGAAACCGATGGCGTTTCAGAAGCACCGATGTCCTTAGAAGGTAAATCATCGGAAGGGCCTGAAGTAAAAGGCTGCATCGGCCTAGTACATTCTGTCAAAATATCCGTAGCGGTCTCGGGTTCCGTGACTGCAGTAGTCAGGGGCTGCGTTGGAGCCTCACTGATAACCGGAGAACCAGAGACCGGATCAACCGAGGCCTCAGAATCGGGTTTAGGCCTTGGCTGTCGGTCCTTGTCCCTGGGCTTTTTGTGCACGCTGGTAGTCGGTAGCTCCGACGGCATGTTATAGTTAAATTTTCTACCAAAATAGTGTCGTGCGAAATCAAATCGCCTTTTAATAGTACGCTTATTAAACCTAGCACAAAAATGACAAGAAGTGATGTCATGATCAGGACCTAGGCAAGGTATGCAAAAAGAATGAAAATCCTTATGAGGTATTTGCTTCCCACAAGAAATACAATTGTTAACTTTTTCTGACATCGGTCTGAGGCAAGAAAAGTTTCCCCAACGGGGTACTTAGCTTTATAGAAGACTTCGGTCTGAAATTCGAATTCGACAATCTCAGAGTCGGCCGACCGGCACTTGCGAACTGCTTCTGCTTCGGGCACCGCGCAGCAAGAAAGACTGAAGAAAATGGTGTCGGTTGCAGTATATGTACCCCTGGCACACTGATGTCAGGGATGAGGCAACAGCAACTGACGTCGGACCAAGACTTTGGAAATCCGGCTGAGTGCAGGACCGCCTGATGACAGGATAACCCAAGTGTGATGACTGCAGCAGGGTAACATGATGAACATCTATGTTCCCCATTAATCTCAGCCTGCATCTTAATTATGTAATTCAAGTTGTGCTTGCCTTGTACTGTGCTTTTTGTGTGTCTTCACTTACTGAGGCTGAGTTTATTTACAATCTGCAGTTTATACTGTGTACTCAAACCTATCTGTACCTCAATGTGGCTGCTAGCAAGTGTTCTGGGCATGAACAAGTACTGCTTGATGTGCAGGGTTGCTTAACAGCTTGTATATTTGATGATCATTGCTGTTTGTCCTGTTAAGATGAACAAACATGTAGGCTTAGCAAGATGTGTGCATGCTTGTTAATGAGTCTCCAGGATAGTTTACTCACAGGGCATGTTCCCCTAAAATCTAGAACCTGTGCAGAGTGATGACAAAAAAAAAACAGAAATTCATGTATATTGTTCACTCACACAGTAAACAATAAAGAGCAAACATCACAACAGGTTGGCCCAAGTGCCATCCGTACATAATAATTTTATGTACACAAAATGACATAGGCATGGTTCTTAAGTACACAGAAGATGCAATGACATTGCTTTAAAACTTTTTCACTTTTTTTTTGGAATTTTATTTGTAGATGTTTTCCTTTTCAAATAAAAAAAATTCCCAACCTTTGTTATAGTGCATTAAAGGAATGTATTTAACAAGGTCACTTGCATAGTCTTCCTCAATCCACAGGTCTTCTGATTATCAGCAGGCTGGTGAACTGAACCTGATTAATCAGTGGATCATCGTAAACTGTGGAGTAGAAAAAACAAACTATCATTACATGCCTTCCATAGGACTTCACTAAAGCAAATATCCCTCAGACATTGAAGGGGACAGATTTTCTCTGTAATGGAATGTACCACTTTGCACATGTTTAAAACACCAGGGTTGACCAGTGTGTTAAATACATGTCCTTTTAGGATCCCTCCCAAAAATGTTAGGCAAATATAAGCCCACATCTGGGGGTCTCAACAGTACCTGTGTCTTCCTGGCTCCAGTCTAGGCTCTCAGTCAGCCATTTACTTTCTTGCAATAAATTACAAACATGCATTTTACACGGCTGCTGATTAGAGACAGAATGAATTTTCCTTCTTAAAAACAAAGGCACCACTTTCTGTCAATATTTCTTTTTTTAATAGTTTTTATTGATTTTACAACCTATAAGAGAACACATATTTCTGTATAATACAACAATTTCAATAAAATCAGAACTAAACACAACTATTTACAATGCCCATAACATCACCATTATCTATTAATAATATTACATCTTGTCTAATAATTTCTTAAGTTTCACCACAATAACTTTGTATGTGTTGCTTTTGTTGATCTTAATTCTATGGTTAATAGTTCTCTGTTACATACAGATTTAGCCAGTAATATAAATTCAGTAAATGAGAGGGTGTTTTTATTTTTCCAATTAGATGTAATGACTTTTCTTGCTATTGCAAGAAGAGACCAGTGAAGGTGCACTTGTATCATTGGGATATGTTCTGGAATCGATGCATTAAAAAGAATTAATGAGTCTGGAATGTCACATTTGTCCAACCACAGTGCCTTTGAAAAACGTTTAAATTCCTGCCAGAAGGGGACAACCATCCTGCACTCTAGAAACATATAAGCCCAGTCTGCACACAATGTCTCCTCACATCTCCAACATTTGTGATTATTATTATGTGAAATTAAGGCTATGTTTTGTGGACTAATGTAACTTCTATGTATAAATTTCCAGGTGAAAATTTTCCAAAATGGAGATGAAGTTGTGTTGTTAACAGATTTCAACATCAATGTTTTATCGAGTTCTGAGAACTTTAATTTGTTTGTTTTTTTCAATATAGGTCCACAAAGAGTCTTCTGGTATTTGTAATTCTGCCCTTAGTATTTTATATATTCTAGATAATGAAAACCCTGTATTATATTTTGCTGTGTTCAGCTCGCAGAAAAGAGAAATTATCATTGCCAATAAATTGATACCGGAATACAAGACCATTATCTTTCATTTCCATTAATTTTCTTATGTTAAATGAATTTATACATTTTCCTGTAAATGCTATCGGGAACATTAAGAATAACAGCTGTTTAGTTTTATAATTTTTAATCATTATCTTTTTAAAATTGTTTAGAATGTAACTAATACAATGAGGAATTCTTTCAATTTTGTTTTCTTTATAGATGATATCCTTTACAACCAAAAACATTTAATGTTATCTGAGTACATATCATTAATTATTGTTTCATTAAGATTAGAAAATAGTATAGCTTCATGAAGTTTTTTCCAATTTGATGTGCAATTATGACTTAACTCATTATATGTAGTATTACTAATTCAAGAAAAAGTTCTATGTTTGGGAATGCTATACCCCCTTTTTCCCATTCCTTGTAGTGCCAGTCATATCTTATTCTTGGTTTTGGGGGGGTGCCATAAAAAATTAATCAGAAGTGAGTTAAGTTGATTTATTACTTTTTAGTGGGACCAGCTGTTATAGATTGAAATAAAAAAAAAATATTTTTGGTAATATACACATTTTTATTAATGATAATTTTTCTTCCATAGTAAAGAACATTATTTCCCATTTACATAAATATTCTTTAACCAAGTCTATAAAATTATTGTAATTCGTTTGGGTGATATCTTTCCAACTGGTTTTAATATATATTCCTAAGTATTTAAATGTATCATTCTTCCAGGTGAAATAATTATGTTTTTCCATTATGGTACTAATTTTTTTATTTAATATTATGGTTTTAGTCTTATTATTATTAAATTTTAGACCTGAGATTTCTTCAAAGTTTTCTAGAGTTTTTATAATGTGAAATATAGAGGAGTCTATATTCCCAATAGTTAATAAAATGTCATCTGCGAAGAGTTGTATTTTGGAGGTATAGTGTGTGGTAATAGGAAAACTAATTATATTATTACTTTCTCTTATACAATTTGCTAATGGCTCCACTGATAATGCAAATAATAATGGAGATAATGGGCAGCCTTACTTAGTTCCTTTAGGTATTTTAATTTGAGATGATAGAAATGCACCAATTTTGATATATGACACTGAGTTTTCATTTAGGTTATTTAGTAATTTAATAAAATCAGGGGAAAAATTAAATGTTTCTAATACCTTATACAAATATGGCCAAGTTATAGAATCAAAAGCTTTATCCAGATCTAGACTTATAATGGACAATGCTTTCTTTTTCTTATTCGCACAATCTATTAAAGAGAAAAGTTTGATTACATTGTCTTGAACTTTCCAATTTAGTATGAAACCCATTTGATCTTGTTCTATTAAATTTGGTATGATTTGATTTAGCCTCTTTGCTAATATTGAGGTAAAGATTTTGTAATCTACATTCAATAGGGAAATCGGAAAATAGGACGTTACTAGATTTGGATCTTTTTCATGTTTAAGAATAGGTGAAATGAATGCATACTTCCATGAGGGGAATATATTTCCATTCTTTCAGAATTCCTCAAAAGCTCCTACTAACATTTTTAGAGTTTCATCAGGGGGAAATTTGTAAAATTCCCCTATGATTCTGTCAATACCTGGAGCTTTATTGTCTTTAAGGCTCTTGATAGTTTCCTTAAGCTCTTTTAATGTAAATGATTTAATCAATTTGGTGTTTTGTTGACTTGTAACTTTTTTATTAATATTATCTTTCAGAAATTTATCTTGTGGTATATTTTTACCGGAATCTCTTGTCATATTATTTAAATTTTTATGGTGTGTTCTAAATATTTCTAAGATTTCTTTTAGGTCTGTCACTTGTCTAGATTGATTTCTGGTGATATCAGTTATTTCTTTTATATGTCTTACGTTTGATAATTTGTTTGCTTTGACTGATAATCTGTGTAGGTTTTTAGGATTTGCTGAATAAGACTGTAGTTTGAGCCTCTCTAGATTTATAGCCACTTTATGGTTTAGAATCTCTACATACTTATTGTTCAATGATTTTAACTCAGAGTTTGTTATTTACATCTTTGGTTTTTACATTTTTTTTTTAGTATGTCAATTTTCGACTGTAGTGCTGTGAGTTCAGTATCCCACTGCTTTTTGTTTAAATACCAGTTTTTAATTTTGCCATAAATATATGATTTTATTAAGTCCCAGACAATGGTTTTAGAAGTCTTGTTATTGTTGTTAATGTCAAGGAAAGATGAGATCTCATTTAGGAACCATTATTTGAAATCTTTAAGTTTAACTATATAAACAGGTATTCTCTGCCAAGCTATCATATCTTTTGGAGTAATGCTAATCTTGAATAAAAGAGCATTGTGGTCTGACAATGGACAAGATGTAATCAAAACCTCTTGAGTTTTATATATTAAATTATTAGAAATTAACACTTTATCAATTGTTCTTTGTGTTCCATACCTATATGAGTAGTGTATATATTTTAATGACTCAAGTTCTATAAAATCATGTATGTCTGTAAGATTTTGTGAATCAATAATTTTTTTTAGTTTTTTGGCTGGAGCTGATAATTTGAAATTAGTGTTTTTGGTGGTATCTTTTTTATTAAGAGTACAATTGAAATCTCCAGCATATAACATGTTACCTTTTTCTTTAATAGAAATTAGTTCTAAGTGCTTATTAGCTGTTTCTGCACTGATTCTAGGTATCCAATATGAATTGACTAAATTCATGTACCTTTTCTCTATCTCTAATACTATTAGACAGGGAGGGTGGCCTAATGGTTAAGGTGTTTGCCTTACAAACACAAGGTGCAGGGTTTAAGTCTCACTAGGGATAATTGGCTCGGTTTAAAATGACCTACAAGAGTAGTTAGCCTAGTACTAATCTATGAACTTATGAACATAACATACCATTCTTCTCAGATAATGTTTCTACTATTTTAGGTAACGGTAAAGTTTTATTCTGTATCATTGTGCCTCTTTTCTTGGTCTGATAGTGGGAGTCCACAAGAATTGTATAGCCTTTAAAAGTTATTTTATCTATATCTTTCTTAATGAAATGGGTTTCTTGAATAAATGCTATATCAGCTCTATTCATTTTCAGATATTTAGATAAACTTCCTCTCTTCATGGGATTGTTAAGGCCATTAATGTTTAAAGATAAACATTTGAAAGAGTACATTCTTAATAGAACATTTGTGATTCTTGTATTTTGTTATGGGCTAATATTTAGCAAAGAATGCGTCCTCCTAACCACCATCATCTAACCCTAAGACTCTCAACAATATCCATCAAGATGCTTCTGCCTTTTGTATTGAATAGTTATACAGGTGAACTTTTAAATCAATTCTCTGTGATGAGTATAATTAACCTTTACAACATGTTGATTAGAAACTTTTAACAAGATCTATTAGTATACTTTAATGAATACACTAGTTACTGACTTACAAGTAATCAGTACGTTAGAAACTCTCAACTATTTATAAATATACTGAATTTGCATATAAAAACTAACTTCTTTTAAATCTATTGAAGCATATTCTCTTAAGCTTGCATAAAACATATATACAATATAGGTAATTATTGCTAAAGATCAGTGTTCCCCTTCCTCCCTCTTTTGTACAAAGGTAAAAGGATTTTTTTTGAGTGAAAATTACATACTAATATAAAAACCATAATACATCTCCTTAAAATGTCCACACATATACGAATATTGTGTAATCCTTTATAGAAAGGATAATTGCCTTTGCCTGTGTCTTAATTTATTTAAAGTACCTTTGATATGTGTCTATGAAGCTATTTATTTTGAAACTGCAAGAGGGAAAAAAAAAAGTAGCAACTACAGTGCACTGAAATGAATGGTGTACTTGTTATGTATTTAATGTTTTCCACTTAATGATGGCTACTGGTTCTGAATTTGTAATACAGATCTTTCATATATAGAAGCTGAGAGTGTTGAAAGCAGTGGAACGTTATGAAGTTGTCATGAGCTTACAAGTATGACGGATCTAAATGCATTTAAAATGGTTACATATCTTAAAAACCTCCAATGCAGCATTCTTTGTTTTTTAAGTTTCATCATAATGTATATTTAGCTTTATTACACATAAGAAATCACTTTACTTCCAACCATCAATATGCTTTCTTAATTGCTTCTACTTTAGAAGAAACATTCCTAGATAAGGTATATATGGCTTATCTGTTTCTGTCAGTATTAACACACATAAAATCGGCTTGCATACTAAAAAGCGAGGCAGCCTGTGTAAACATGCATATTGTAGCCTTGTTTCTTGTTTAGAGTAACTACTTACAGTTTAAAGCTTGAAAATGTCCTGCAAATCGTATTTAAATGAAAAAATAACTTCAAACCACCATTTTCCTTTGTTGCACATGATATTCAATATGTGACAAGAGTTTAAAGGTCTTCTAAGCCACTCTGTCAGGTTCCTACACTCATAATATGATTTCTGGGTTCGGGACGCTATTGAACAGCTCGAGAAGTGGATCTTGTGAAGCTTTTATAATTTCTGGCGGCAATGCATGCCTCGAGGCTGGGAAACTAGTCTTTTAGAAGTAAGAGTCTTCAGCATAAGTGTTCGCATGTTAATAGGTTCATAGGTGCATAGGTTGGTACTAGGCTATCAGCCCTAGGGCCTATACAAGCCTAGCCATAACAATTCCCTGGCTATTTCTTCCCACACTATTTACTAAATGGAATTTACATCAGGTATGGAAATAATAAAAAAAAAGATGCACAGTTAGTGACTGTCAGAAAGAAATCAACCACATTCATATCCCAAACCCGGACTATATGTGCGCTCATTGTACACCTTCCAAATGAGCATTTAATACCCCAATTCAACATTTGAAATATCAAAGCCTAATTTATTTATAGAGCTCTTGTAAATTAATTGTATCATAGGGACTTCACACTTAACCCCAACTCTCCAGTCCTGAATGTTTCATGTTTCACATACATTCTCAATCATATTACAACATTTTCACATACATTCTCAGTCATATCACAACATGTGGTCATATGATTTAGACAAAAAAAAAAATATATATATATATATATATATATATATATATATATATATATATATAAGGGTAAACCTCTCAGATATCACTACCCCATATTCACTATGTAAGCAATTACATAACTATGTAAGTAATATATTTGGATTAATAGAGAAGTAAAAGCAATGTATGAAGAAGGGAGGGAGAATTAGCTAAGACAAAAGAATAAAGAAGAAAAAGATATGCTTTAATGCCAATATATTTTAAGAAAATAAATTTTACCTTATATTTCATTTGCAGACTTTTCATGTTTTAGAAGTTTATATCCATTATGTGTAGTAATGTAAAATAGTAATGTATTTGTTTATTTCCCTTTATATTTCTTGCTGGTTTTATCATTGGGTGTTATTTTCCTATTAGTTGTTTGTCTTTTTAAACTTAGTACTGAAATGTCCATGACTTCAACTTTCTCTTGTAATTTGTTCTTTTTAACAAATTCTGTAGCTTCTTCTAAGTTGTTAAAAATTTTCTGACCCTCTGGTAAAGTAATTTTAATTCTGGCTGGGAAGAGAATCTAAGCCTTTATATTAGCTTTTTTAAGGTCTTTTATAAGAGGAATGCATGCTTTCCTTTTAGTTATAGTATTGGATGTATAATCATTATTAAATCTGACGTTTCTGCCATTGTCTTGAATTGGGTTCTCAGACCAAGCAGCTCTCAAAATCAAATCTTTATCTTGCGTGGTAAAAACTTGACAATAATGGATCTCACTGAAGCTGAATTTCTTGTGGAAGATAATTTTTGATAGAGATCGATGTGCTCTCTCGATTCCATAAGAGAAGGATTCAGGGAGATTTAATACCGTAGGTAGCCAGTTGTAAGAAAAGAATCATGTTGTTTCTTTCCGTCTTTTCAGGAACACCATAAATTCTGATGTTGCTGCTCCTTGATCTTGATTCCAGATCTTCTATTTTTTCTATTAGGGAGCTATTTTGTTTCAGAAGAAAGTTAATTTGAGTGTCATTCTCCATTTGCCTTCCTTCAATGTCATTCACTGCTTCCTCTATGTTTGCTATTTGATTTGTATGTTTAGTGATTATTTCTTTTATGTCTTCAATTTGCTTCTTGCTTTCTTTCTTCATGTTTTCCATTATGGGTTCCAAATTGTCCATTTTTGTTGAGAGCTCTTGAATGCTACTAATAATAGTTTGAAGTTCCTTCTTCATGAGACTATCTTGAACTGAAGATTTTGTATTGCTCATAACTGCTGTACTCTGTACTCTGTATACAACTGTAGGAATTCTGACAGTGAGTTATAAGAGAAAAAAATCACTGAAAATCTGGATTTTTTTCCTTTTATATAATCCGCAATAGTATAAGGAATAAGTTTATTAAGAATCCTTTGATGTTTTTTGAGAAAATTTATAAAAATCTTGTCAGAAATATAATATTACAGGCAGAGCATCACAAAAGTGTTACTTTCACTCAAGCATCTTGGCCATGCCCCCTTCTGTTAATATTTCTGATAAGTAATTTCAGCATTATCTCCTTAAGTAATGAGTATATTCTGGGGGTTATGAAAGGGGAGCAGTACTGTGCAAGTAATCTTTCAAGTGAATTCTATAATGGAAAGAGAAAATAATTATTATATCTGACTCCATTTCTGAAAATGTCATATACAGTTGTTTAAAATGCTTTTCCTCTGCTTACAAAAATGCATAAACATATCAACACTCACAAGTCTGCATTAAGCTTTACCTAAAAGAGGAAAAGCATATAAAATATCAAATTAAATGCTTCTTGGTTAAGTCTACTGTAATTTTCATTCTTCCTACAATTTTAGGTATCTTAGTACCTATTTACTTTTATCTATATACATATTTTTGTGTGTTCAGTTAGATGCCATATATTTAGTAAAGCTCTAGATTTCTCCTTACAATTGTTTCTTTTTATTGTCTTGATATTTTTACCTGCTCGTTTCTAATTCACTTTTATTTTTCTTGTATGAATTATGATATTGCAGACATTGTTAACTAATATGATACTCCAACACAACAACCCTTTGGTGGAAACACATAAACAGTAATATAAACAACAGAAAACAGGGACTACTTTGCTTTCAAACGTTGTCTAGGTGTGAAAAAAGGCTTGGATCAAAGTACATAACTTTTTACACTTCTTATCAAATCTTTCATATCCAGCTGTGAAGTCTCATGTAAAGGGTAAAACTAAGAATAAAGTATTCTTTACTTACATCAGAAATTTGCTATTGATGCTTCACCCTGAAAGGATTGCAGTTTCAGGGTGTAAGACATAGTAAAGAATATATTATTATATTATTTGAGGGGCATATTTTCAACTTTGAAAATATTTTTTGTTTCATATGAGAAATCATAATCAAAGGGAAAAGTTAAAGTTTAGTACAATCTTTTTATATTACTTATTTTTACCATATTATTACAGCAAAGCTGGATGCGTTTTGTGTAAAGAAGAATTATAAGTTTAAACCCTTTGAGGAATGTATTACGATAATGGCCCTGTTTTGTAGCATGAACACTGGGTAGGTCTTTGAGGGGTCATTTCAAAAACATATCATCATCTTTGTCGAAGTCTACTGCAACATTACAATGTAATACAATTGTATGAGACATCTGCTGTATATTATAGCCCAGCATTTCATCACTGGCTGACTGAGTGATATTAACACTGCCTGAACAAACCAGACCCTTCCAGCTTCCTGAATTCCAGGAACCTTTTACTGAGCATAGCTAAAACCCAACATTCCACCGCAGGTTGACTGAGCCATATTAGTGCTGCATGAATAAATGGACCCTTCCAGCTTCCTGAATTCCAGGAACCTTTTACTGAGCATAGCAAAAAGTACACCTGACTAACTTATCTCAGCCTAACTGTGTTCTTGCATTCTATACTGCTAATATCCTATGTTTACATGCTTCTCAGCATGCACACTGCTAAGGGATAAATTATATCCGCATTCCCCCAGCCCCAACATATCAAACTGTAAAACATAAGTCATCTGTTGCACTCTCTGGTTGTTGTGTGATATTGATTAGTGACTTCCACCAGCACAATAACCCTGTTTAATGTATCAGCAGAACCTTCAGTAGACCGGTCAAATAACTTTTACTCCATTTCTGTTTCCATCCATTACTCTTTCCAGTTTCTTCTGTCTTATTTTTCCCAGCTTCTATCTTAGCTGCTATCCTTCTAGCTGAATCATAATTTTGTATTGAGCAGTTTCTGTCTCCTTTTCCATCCCCTCTCTAATTGTATCACAGCCCTCTTATATTTCCTTATCTTTGACTGTTCACTTTACTCTCTTCACTGATTGTCATTTTTCTTTTAAAGTGCTTTGTAGGCATGAAAGTGTTGCCCTTCTCCATTCAGCCCTCATTACGCTCTGGCTTCACTTTGATCCCCTACCCTTTCCCCAATTCTCATTCACCCCCACATACTCTACATGGATACTCTCTTAGCTCCACCCCTTTCCCTTTTAAACTCCTACTGTTCCTGTCTGCCTCATCCAATTGAAACTCTCCAGCCTTTTCCACAATGTCTTTTTCCCTCAAGCCTAGTAAAGCCCTTCCTATTACATTATTCTCCTGACCTGCAGTACACACACTTTCCTATCTCTCTCTTACCCCCCCAACACTTCCACAAATTAACTTCCATATTGCCTCCTCACCTTTCCATTTTCACCCATCTACCAGACTTTCCCTAACACTTTCATTTCCTTCAGTCGTCCTCTACTTTTGTCACTCTGTTCACCTAGCTCTTTTTCTCTACTAGCCCTTAAAACATGTTCACTATCTAGATCTCTACTCTTTTCTCCTCCTTTTTTTCTCAATTTACCTCTTATAAAACTAATAGGTTAACAATCAATTTACCATACCCACTTATCCACCATCTTCTCTGCACTGACAAACGTTACCCTGACATAACACCACCTAATCATTTTGAGTTTGCAAACTTTAACACTTTCCGATATAGACTACTCAACACCACCACCACCACCCTCACATAGCAAAGTTCAGACAACATATAACAACATATAAGCCTCCAGCACTGTATACTTGTTTTAAGAAAATCTTCTTATGTAGAGATATTCACTCCAACAATGGCCCTAACACCTTCCGTAATCAAAGTACCAACTTCAATTTCATTACCTTCGATAATGCTAAACTATCTGCCATGAACCTAGTATCTCCCTTAACATACGTAGTCTACTTAACAAAATTTATGAATTTCACTCTTGGATTGCTCATTACTCTCACGACATAGTAATTCTCACAGAAACCTGGCTTAAACCTCATATCACTAATACTGAAATTTTACCACTTGGCTATAACATTATCTGCTATGGCAGATTACGCAAAAAGGCCAGTGGTGTAGCTGTACTATAGTCTAGTCATCTTATCTTCTCTTCACTGTCTATATTCTCATCTAACTTTCAACTGGCTGAACTTATACTTGCCAAATGTAGACTAAATAGTCATAAAAAGTTATGTATTGTAGGCATCTATAGCCCTCCTGGAAATAATATTCCCATACTAGAAAATGTTCTCTCCTGGACCTCCAACTCTATCTCTAAAGAACCTATAATTCTGGGTGATGTTAATATTAACTGGCAAACCTTAACCACTGACTTCCCTTTCTCGAACATTAATCTTCATTGCTTCCTTCAATTTATTACCACCTTTACTAGTTACAATAATAGCACTAATACCGGCACCATCTTCGATTGGATCCTACTGTCAATACCAGAAATCAAAATCACTCTCTGATTCTGTCAGTGACCACCTCCCTATCTTTGTTCAAAGATTTTCCACACATCAGATTAGACAACACAAATATAAAGAATGTCACAGTCTCACCAGTTTCAGCACTATAGAATGTAACAACATACTGTTCTCTATAAAATGGTCTTTCCTCTTTAGTCTACCTCTAGATGATGCAGTTGAGAGATTCAACTGCATATTTTTGGATACTCTAAATAGCGCGGCTCCCCTCAGAAAGAAATGAGTGAAATTTCACCATGCACCTTGGCTTTATGATTCCAGCCAAGCCCTAAATTATACAAGGCATGCTGCATGCAGTAAGTGGTTAAAATCAAAATCTCCCACCCAGCTTCAAACCTACAAACAACTTCATAACCTAACAAAAAACAAACTAACTTCAACAAAAAAATTATGATGTAAAACCACAAATATGCCATCAAATATCCCAAAACATTTTGGAACTGCATTAACAAGATTCTTAATCCTGGTTCTCCCAGCATACCAAATCTGTGGCCTAATTATTCTCCAAAATTTAACTCCTGTTTCATAGACTCAATAATCACCCTATCCCAAAAGTGCCAAAATGCATATCTTACTCTACTGCTGTCACCTTCCCACTGTAAGTCTACTTTTTCTTTTAACCCGTCCCTACCTCCTACATTAAATCTTTACTGTCTAGGGATTCAAAGATGGCTGCCATTCTGTAAACACTGTTAATCTACAGCTCTTCATATAAACAGAGGAAAATTTAACCTAGAGGCTATATCAAGATCTATTTAACTATAATTTTGGACAAGAACTACTTTAACTTCACCTAAGTATCCTACAAGAGGTGAAAGAACCTGGAAAATTAATAAATCTTTCAGGATTATATCAGATTAACTGACTCTGAAGAGAGTCTTAAACAAAGGAACCGTGTGCTCAGAACAGTTAGCCTATCTACAATCAAGCTACAGCAGCTTCAGCACTGATCTATAATGTCGAAAGAAGACAAAAATATGGACACATCAACTACAAAAACTAATCTTTCAGAACTTCTATCACCGGAGAAAGATTTAAATTCGAAAAAACAGAAAATAACAAAACAACAGGAACATCCAAAACCAGGGAATAAAAATAAACCAGACCAACTGGCAAACATGGAAGATATAAAAGCTGCTTTATTTCCTGTTCAAGAAGCTTTGAAAGAACTATCTAATCAAGTCCAAGCCTTTGGAATTTCCTGTAGCCAAATGCTCGAAAGAATGGATAAAACTGAAGCTAGAATCACTGAGAACGAAGACAGATTAACATTCCTTGCCAAAAAAGCTGATGCACAGGATCTGGACATTCAATTTATACAAGCTAAAATTATTGATCTGGAGGTGAGATCCAGGAGAAACAATATGATAATCAGAGGTGTACAATATAATGATCTAATCCCATCTATTACACAAATACTTACAACATTATTCAATGACTCTGAAACTGCAAAACAAATAATAATAGAGAGAGCCCACAGAGCCATGAGAGAATCTCAAGCTTTGAATATACCAAGACCTGTTTATGTTAAAATTCTTAAGTTTTCAAGAGTTTCCCTGCTTCAGAGAGCTAGTCTGGTCTTCTGATGAGAAGTGCATGACATCCAAGGTCGGATTTACCTCCTGCTACAAGTCAAGGTCTTGGTTTCCCTTTGTTTGCTATTTTCTTCTATTAGGCCATTGTTTGATCAGATAAGGACTTTGTTTTCAGCTGTTTGGTGTCCGAGAGGTACTTCCTACGATTTACAGCCTTCATGAAGTTAAACTACTTCACGAATGAAGCGGAAATGCTTTTGCTGCCTCAGAGGGTGTGTTTTTTGATGTGGCGCTTTCGGGGGTCCGGCTGCTTAAGGAGTCCCCCATCGCGAAGTCATCAGCCGGTATGGACGTTCGGAAATCCGAAAAACAGTTTCTAGGACTGGACAAGATAAAATAAACAGTAATTGAAGTTTCTTTTAATGTAATAAGCACATAAACTCACAGTTATTAGACCCAGAACCAAGTAAGTGCATAACCTGTGTAAATATATAGTAACGTAACTGTAAGCATGGAACAGTCCTTAGGGTAAAACAGATATTCTACTAATGATTAGTAAACTACTATTGCTGATGTTCCAAGCAGTATATATGTAATATACGGCACCAGTTGACAAGCATGTTTCACTTATATTGATTTAACTTTTTTAAAAATCTAATCCAGTTTATTAAGACCCTCAGTAGAAATCACTTACATATATATTACTAAATATGGAATTTACTGAACAATAGTATGATAATCTTGTGGTTAAGCACACTGAGATAGCTGATAAATTTTGATGTTACACTTTTCTTTATTTAGGTTTTAGAGTACAATGTAAGAGATTATTTAATCTTTCTAAAAAATTAACATATGTTTACAGCTATCTTGTTACACATAATATTTTTATAGTGTATAGTAGTATGAAGCAGTGTTGTCAATTTCTGTCTTCCCAATGTAGCAGATAGGACCATTTAAAAGATGTTTAACATATATTAGTGATATATATGATGCCAGGTATATGTTATATAGCTTTATAATTATGGAAGCTTTGGTGTCCAAAGGTTGAAAGCTAAATCCTTTTGTTATTTATTGATATAACTTTTTTCAGTTTTAAATAAGTTTTTTGTTAAACTTGATTTTTCTGAAAAGGCATAAATAATGATGACTTGTTTAATGACTTAAGATTAGTAGGGACTAGGCTATTGAATCTCTCTCTATATATGTTTATTTACTTATATAGGTCTGATTTACAAAAATTTGTATTGTCTTTTCTTCAAATAATAGAAAGACATTTTAGATTGAATTCAGGTTGCTTAATGTGTCTATACCTGATGTTAGTGTCCCATATTGGATTCTGGGTTTAAATGTAGGTACACATATAATCAAGGTTAAACTAGTTTGTGGTATATTTCATGAACATAACGGTTTCATTAATCTGGGAATATTTTTCTAGTGATATACTAAAATATTACTATTAAAGTAGACATTGCAAGCTTAATCGAGATGAGTGATAATACTCATATTTTTCTTATTATGTTTTTTCTCTAACTCATTCAATTAAACAGATAGAGCAAGAGATGTAGATGAATAGTAGTGTTCAATAGGGAATGTATAGGTTAGGCTTTGTAGGCATAGTTGTAGATTATATAGGTTTTTTATATGTTACCTATTTTATATAATTTAACTTGCATAATATACGTGTCAATCTTATTAATCTTTATAGTGTCTTACTACGTTAAAGACCTATATATGTCCTTGTCCAGGGGTATAATGGGTAGGCACTGGTATGGGGCGGGATTTCAAGAATGCTTTCATAGAGTACATATGTCTAAAATTCAACTGAATTTATTATATTTTCTCCAGTTTATAGAATACTTATGCAAAATAAGGTTTTTGGAATGTGGGAAATAGATTCATGGAATACTAAAGGGCTCCAGAACTTGAAAAAGAGGAAATTATTTCTCCATTTATTTCTGCAAGCTAAAGCATGTTTTATATTAATTTAAGAAACTCATTTGACCAATGATCAATGGACTAATATTAAAAAGAAAAACTGGATAAGAGAAATTATAGCCTCGGAAGGCAAAACTAATAGTGTGGGGGTCGTGATAATTATTAAAAATCAATACCAAGAAAAAATACTAGATTCTAAAATTGATAAAGAGGGAAGATGGTGCTATGTGATTCTTTCTTCTACTCTTTACAATAAACCCATTATACTTCTAAACATATATGCACCATGTAATAATCAACACTCTTTCATAGCATCACTCTATCCTGTTTTAAACCAATATAATAATCACTCTATAATTATAGGAGGGGACTGGAATGCCTATCAGAATCCTAAATTGGATAAATCAAGTCCACAAAGGTAATTTAATAGTCAAGCAGTATTAGCACTAAGAGAAATTAAGTATGACTTTAAATTATATGATCCCTTTAAATATGTTAACAATCCTCTTAACACAAATAATTTCACATTTTATTCAACTTGTCATAAAATGTGGTCTAGAATATACTTTTTTTTAAATTTCAGAAACACTGATTAATCTTGATCCCTTAGTAACTATTCAAGCTCGTTATCTATCTGATCACTCTAAGATTACATTACATTTTACTAAAGGCCTTAGAAACAGTCTACCACATAGGGGCTATAATTTGTCTCTAAATCCAAACTTGTTAAATAAAGAAGAAATAATCCAAGAAATTCAAGACATTCTCAATTCCCTACTAGTTAAATTAACTAAACAGCAACATACATCTGCTATTGAATTGGCAGTAACTAAAGCTCAGGTAAGAGGGATTTTTCTTCAAAAAGCCTCGTACTATAAAAAAATCCAGCTCAGAGATATACAAATGTTAGAGACTAAAATTAAAACACTAGATCAGGAGTTAATCCAGAATCATAACAGACAAACAGAAACAGAATTATTAAAATGTCAGAAAGACCTTTTCTTGATTCAAAATAACAGGTTGACATTTCATGAAAATAAAATGCTTGCAAGATATGCTAACCATATTCAAATGCCATCAAGGGCATTAGCAAGGATTATTAACCAATCTAAATCACCCTCTCAAATTCCAGAAATACTTTTCAAGAACAAACTATACACAAAATCTGAGGAGATTATAAATATCTTTGAATTGATATACTCCCAAATTTATGGTGAGCAAGATGAATCACTTACAAATATGATTAATAATGACTTTCTACAAAAAATTAATTTCCCGAAAAATACATGATAACTCCCAGAAAGATTTAATTAAACCAATTTCCACTGCAGAAATAATAAATACAATTAAAAAGTTGAAAACCCAATAAAGCACCAGGATGGTCTTACCGCAGAGTTTTATAAAACTTTTTGTAATCCTTTTGGTAAAATACTGTCATATACATTTAGTTATATAATCAATAATAAAATTAATGACCCTCACTTTAATGCTTCCAAAACAATTCTTATACCTAAAGAAAATTTGGATTCTAAAAACCCAGATAATTATAGGCCCATTTCACTTTTAAATATAGATACGAAAATCCTGATTTCTATACTAGCTAATAGATTGAAGAAGATAACGAATTTAATAATATCTAATGAACAAGCTGTTTTTTTAACTGCTAGACAAACCAGTGACAATACTTTAACACTTCATATATTAATCTTGTATGCCAATCAAATGAATTTAAATATGTATGCACTTATTATTGATGCACAAAAGGCCTTTGATAGAATTAGCATAAAGTTTCTATTTGATATTTTACCATATTTTAACATACCTCACGTGTTTATCCTAATATTACAAATATTATATAGTAATCCTTATACATTTTTATATATCAATAAAAACTTTTCTAAAAGGATTCAAATTAAAAATGGAACCCGCCAAGGCTGTCCTTTATCCCCTTATTATTTAATTTATATCTAGAACCTTTATTTTTATACATTAAACAAAATATATACCATAATGCCCCAATACTTTATGGTACCAAGATTTCTATGGCTGCTTTTGCGGATGATCTTAATATATACTGTACAACACCAGTTTCAGATACCCAAAAACTATTAAAAGCGGTTGAAGACTATGCAGTAATAACTAACTATAAAATAAACCTTAAAAAAACAATTTATTCCCTTTAAAAACTCCAAAACCCTTTTCACTTTTACCATTGATAGGGCAAGTAAAATATGAAGAAAAGATTAAATATTTAGGTATTACATTTTCCACAGATAACAAAGACTTTTATATCAATAACATTAAACTAAATTAGGATCACATTCTATCTGAGTTAAGGAGATGGAATAATTTGAAATTACCACCACTAGCAAAGGTCTCAATTATTAAAATGAACGTATTACCCAGATTATTATATATCTTCAGATCTACTCAAGTTCTAATCCCTAAGAAGTTCTTTAAACAAATTCACACGGAATCTGCTAAATTTATATGGGAACCAAGGAAAACCAGAATATCATACGACAAATTTATGACCCCGAAAATAGAGGGGGTTTAGACTTACCCAACTTTGAAACATACTATTTAATAATAAATTCTAATAGAATTTTAAGAATTGCTAATTACGATACATGTAGTAATAAATGGTCACCAAATTGGTTAAAACTGTATTACAAACATGTTGTAAGTCTGAATATTAATCCTAAATCATTACCTTTCCTAGGTAAAGACACGTTTAAATCATATGCTATAATGGAACACATTAAAATAAATATAACATTATTAAAAAATCTCTTTAGAGCATTAAATATTATCCAGCATATGATGACCTTCCAACCTTTTCATAGGAATCCTAACCTGAGAATTAATAATCAACTAATATATTTAAAAAATGTTCCACTTATAATCAATTTAACTCTTTTTGATATGTACCCATATCTCAAATATTCGACTCATGAATTAAGACAGGAAATGAATCTTCCCAAATCATACTTAGTCATATTGAGACAGATTAAAGAAATATCCATAAGCTACTCTAAAGATTTTAGCATTAACGATGAGGATTTAGCAAAATGTACAAATCTATGGCAAGCCATCCTACAAGATACCAAATTTATAACATCTACATGTAAACTGATAAAAGACTTTAAATATCAAAATCAAGTCCTTTTGTCAAATAATTGGAAAGAAAAAATACCATTGATTGAAGAAAGTAAAATAATAAAAGCAATTAATTTAACAGTAAAATCAATTTCTCTTCAAAAGTTAACATTTACCCAACTCATGATACTTAATAATGCTTACTATACATGAATTAGCTTGCATAAATTTAGCTCTAAAAATTCTCCTAAATGCCCATACTGTAAAGATCAAACTGCTGACCTCCTTCACATGTTCTGGAGCTGTAAATGTATATATAAACTTTGGAATTCTTTAAAACTTCAACTCCAAAAGATGGGTTATCAAAATTCAACGCTTTCTTGGGAATTTATGACATTACATATCCCTCCAAACTATTTATCTAGATCCCAAATGACCATACATATAAATATCTTTTTGTTAATGAAACTCTACATAGCTACAAATTGGTTGAATCCATCAGAAAATTCAAGATGATAGCGATAAAACATATATTAGCCCACAAATTATTAATCAATGACCATAGCAAAAATATAAAAAATCCGAAGATATGGGAACAAATTTTTAATATTTTACTGGCTTAATGTTACAAGCCCAGCTAAACCCCTGGACATATATACTATAAAATCGAAATGTTATCAGAAATTATACTATTACAAGATATTAGACCTACTGATAAGATTCTTCATATGTTCTTCTCCATTCCTTTTTGTTAAATGATGGAAGCATTCATGTAAATAGTGTGCATATGTTGTAAAATTGTGGTTAGAAGCATTGTTTGGAAACTACCTGTTTTTCTTTTCTTTTTCTGTTCAAATCTTTATATCAATAAGTTGAAAAATAATAAAGAATTATTATTGAAAAAAAAAATCTTTACTGTCTAAACTTATGCCCTGCTCTCCTTCAGCTTACAACCTACCAGCGACATTCCTAAAACTAGCTGCCAACTCTATAGCTTACCCAATCTCTATACTAATTAACAGATCTCTTTGAGAATCAAGTGTCCCTTCTATCTGGAAAAAAATCCAGATCATTGTACTTCACAAAGGAGGGAATTCTACTGAATTCACTAACTACAGGCCTAAAGCTATTTTGTTACCTCTGTCAAAAATACTTGAAAAATAGATACATAAACAACTTCTGAAATATCTTCTACATGAAAATCTACTTACCCCAACCCAACATGGTTTTCGCCCCAAGCACAACTGCAGCCTTAGTATCATTTACTGATAATATCATAAAAGCTAGGGGAAAAATAATCTGGTATCCTCCCTTTTTCTTGATCTCTCCAAAGCCTTCAATACTGTTCCTCACACTAAGCTTCTTTCTAAATTGTCTGCCCTTGATTTCTTGAACTCCACTCTCAACTTTCCAGTCGACAACAATCAGTGAACTGGTTTTCTTCCTTTACCCATTTCTTCACAGTTAACACTGGAGTACCACAAGGTTCCATTCTTGGACACATTGTCTTCAAGATCTTTATAAACAATCTACACCCACCCTGCCCACAGTCCTCTATTATGCAATATGTTGATGATTACACTATCATCAGTTTTTTTTTGACAACCTGTTATATCTTCAATCAATCACCCAAAAATCATTTAAATCTGTCAAAAGCTGGCTTAATGACAACCAGCTTATACTGAACCCCAAGAAAACCAAACAACTGCTATTTCTCCCAAAAAACTCAATACCACCTCAAATGAACCTTTACTGTCACATCTCTTGATAATACCAAAACAGGTTGTGTCATATATCAAACTCCTTGGTATTATCATTGATGATCAACTAAAATATGACCTGCACATCCAAAACTGCATCAATAAAACTCACCAAAAAACCAACATGCCTTATAGATCAAAACAATTCCTAACATATAACTCTAGACTATCTCTCTTGCTAATGATTACCTACTTCCCATTCTACGCTGTTTTTTTCCCATACTATCCAACCTACAATCCACCTTGAAAACCAAATTAGAACTCTGCTACAATAAAATTGCCAGATTTGCTGCTAATCAGCCTTGTAACTCTCATCACTATCTATCTCTAAAAACCTTAAACTGGCTTGAACTGCCACATTATCTTCTGCTCTCTCAACTTTTCCTTACTCATTCCATACTGAATAAACCTACACCCTGCCCAGCCATCTCATCTATCATTACTTTTTATACCCCCAACCATTCTCTCCAGAGCTCTGACCCACTTGTCTTGGAAATCTACAAACCCAAAATATACATGGGCCATAGCTTATACAGCTGCACAGTAGCTCTAGCCTGCAAAAAATTCCTTTTGCTACATGGTCCATCCCAAATACTCACAGATTTAAAAATTCAGTAAGAGAAAGACTCTGTAATACCTGGCTCTGTTCATGCCTTAACCCTGCCTAGAATCTCAGCAATCCACCGCTGCTCCTGCCTCATTTCTGCGTAGTATTTCAGTCATCCATGTCTCTACTCTGGCTAGTATCTCAGCAATCCACCTCTTCTCCTTCACCAACTCTGTCTAGTGTTTCAGTAATTCACATTTCAACCTTGCCTACCTTTGCCAATACCCTTTTCTCTTCCCCCTTTTACAACCTTCTGACTTAATACACCTCCTTCTGTCTCCTCATTTCCACTTTCTACACTATTCCTGATGGTGTCATTTTTCCTCTTCCTTCTTCTTAACTGTCTCCCCTTCTACTATTCATACCCACTCCTATAATACTTTATCCTCCAACTCCTGCTCTTTCTTACCACCCTTCACCCTTTTTCCCCTTTCTACATTCTTCCTCAAATAATATATCCAATCTAAAATGATCAGTACAAAATGCATTTAATAAACAAAAACTCAGAACTCTAGCGCCTCGGTTTACAAGCCTTCCAGGAGAGAACACACACACAAAAGTAAAACCATTATATATTACTAACAATTAGTAACCATCATTAATTATCCAATAAAAAGCCAAACAATCAAGTGATACACTTATAAAAGAAATTTCCAGTTGCATTCTTTGTTCATGAGTGCTAGAGTTCTGAGTTTTTGTTTATTAAATCCATTTGGTACTGGTCATTAGTTGCGGATTTTTTAGTGTTTTTTTTTCTGTGATTCCCGGAATATATCCAATCTAATTTGCCTCATGCTTTATGTCTACTGTTTTTTTGGGTTCCTATTAAATGATCGAAGACATATTCTTTTGAATGCGTCTTGATCGAACTTGAAAGCATGAAAAGGCAAAATAGCGAAACGGCATATAAGCAAATTCTTTCCCAGGGAAAGAATTCTCTTGGCCACTTCCGTTAGTTTGCGGTTTTCGTCACTGTAGTGCAATCTCAGTTGGTATATTTAATTAGGGGGTGTGTGTGGAGCAAAGCCCCCACTTTATGTAATGTTTTAAAATGTATTTATTTATTTATTTTTTTGTGGAACTGCGATTATTTTCCCTTGGAAAAAAATCACTGTTCTAAGCATTCGAGATTGTAAG